>NW_019416711.1:45571-269888 GCF_000390285.2 Anoplophora glabripennis | reverse complement strand
TGCCGCCTCTGACGTCACGCTCCTCGATGCCGACCTCCTGGTGGTCATTGCCGATGACGGACCCCGGCTTCTTCTTCTGCAATCCAGCTCCCCCACCCCCGCACCCCACTGACACTTCTTCAGCGTGACCTTGGAGGACGGCATCGCCATGCCTGCTGCTGGAGACCTGGTGCCGGCTCCGGATGGCGGCAGCCCGGTGGCAGCCTGGAGTGACCTTGAACTGCGTTCATTCTCTCCTAGAACAACTACTATTTTGCATTTGCGACATTGAGTTTATTTTTGTAAATTATCTAGTAGTTGTTTCAATTTCTAAATGAAAAAAAACTTGCTGTTGAAAAAATAAAACTTGTTTATTTGGTATGGCTGGATTCAGTTTTTTATAAGTTTTTATAAGCCACGAGCCCCCTCACGCCTTATGTTTCCATTTGAAAAAAAAAGTAGGGGTAGCTGGGGGTTAGGGGGTTAAAGAAAATTAATTATTATATAACCGAAAGATGGGAAAAAATCAAAATCAGTTAGCGTGTTTCGACGTTTTAAAAAAATTAACTCATTCAAAAGATATGAATTTTATTCCGTACTTCTGGCCATCCCTGTATATCTATAACGACTTAGGCAATGCTACCAAGCTAATCCTGTTTTACGAAACTATATGGTGAGAAATTTATTACAGTAATAATCTGTCATCGGTCAAAAGATATAATTAATGTAATTAAAAGGATTTCGTAGGTAATTAGTAAGTTCGACCTATTTACAAAAAAATTTCGAATTATTGCGATGCCAATTAACTTCGTTCAAATAGACTATTGGGAAATTGTTCATTATTTCAAGACACTTTATTAGACTTTGCACACTATAGGGTGTGGTCTTGTGGGCATTTTTAAGAAGAACAGTGTGATATGTGTGCAATAAAAAGAATTTTCTACGTTTGCATATGCAAATCTTTCTTATATAAAGAATGACTTGTAGAGAAATATGGACATTGAATAGAAACACGTTTGTCCACAATTTATTGTTTCTGCAGGATACCAAGTCGTTGTAATGGTATTGAAACTGTTTCTCATGATTTTCAATACTGCGAGTATTTTTTATTAAAATGATTTTTAATATAACTGCATTAAAATTCTAACAACAGACTAACATAAAATAAATAAATGTATGTAACTGAATTGTAGTGGTATTAGTCACGTAAGCACCAGGGAAGTAAGAAATAGGTTACATACCTACCATACACCACCATTTATATGCTGGTCACCCACTTATCCAAATCTATTGTATCTATTTTAGTAGGTAATATTATTATAACATTATTTTTTAATGACACACATCTATTGTATAAGTCAAATGTGTGCATCTTTTCCAACAACTAGAGATTATAGAGTTACTTGTATTTGTATATGCAATACCTATAATAAAGTTTAAAAGGAAAAAGGATGAGGTAAATTTAGACGAAGGAAAAAGCCTTATTTTTGCCTTAATTAAGAAAATTTCTTGTTTTTTATTACCTTTTGTAATATTTCAACATTAAAGAGCAGATCAGTAAAGCGGACACTTTTTTAAGCGTTAAGCTGACTATATCGTACATTAAAAAGAATTGAGTAATAAAGTACATTCCTAGATTTAAGAAAATTGCCACCTTCGTCGAATGGCAACCAGTTCATAAAATAAGAATTTATTTCTATTTATCTAGGTATAGGTATTTAGAAGACACAGGAAATTACACTTGTATTAGATGTATCGTTTCTGTAATTAACTAAGTTTATTGATAATTAATTAAATAATTGAAATAATTACAATTCGTTTTTACACATTACAATAATTTTTTTACAAAGTAATCATGTATAATAAACACAGAAGTGTATTCTTGTATTCGCAATTTGAATGTGAATGTTCAACTGTTTTAACATGTAATATACAATTTTTTCAGCTACTCGCATATACAAAATGTCATACAGGATGTTCCTCATATGAACGCCACAGAGCAAGTGCGTGTGTGGCCAAAATATTGTAATTTAACCAAACTTTTATACAAAATTATACCCAGGAGGAGGAGAGGAGATCTTCAAATGTCAAATTTTGAAAAAATTAATATCTCTGCAACACTTTAACTTAGAAGTACCAAATTTGGTATTATTTAGATACAATAACGGTCGTTAAAGTCATTAAAACCCACTTTCTAACGATTTCTTCCCTTTTTTCAATTTGATTTATATCATACTGAATTTGATTCTAAAAATTTTCCTTCTCTCGCTAAACTTTGAAAAATCTTACTGTTTTCAAAGAAAATGGGATGAATAAAGTTAGGTATTTTAACACAGTGAATTATAATTACCAAATGTCAATAGTGGGCTATGAACTTATCACTCAAATTTGACACCAATCGAAACAAGTGATGACCTATTGAATCACATTATCAATAAATGTAACTTGATTAATGAGGATCACGAGTTATTGGACAGAGCGAAATTTCATTTTCACCGAAGACTTTGAAAAAAGGGTGGTTATTTTGAACAATTTATCTAACTTTATACCCTAATACTTTCTTTTTGTATGTTTAAATTACTTGATAACATAACAATTTTTTCTCATTAAGCTGTTCTCATTAAAATCAATTTTTTATGTTAAAAAATATGCGCTAGTTTTGAAAACTGTTCTTGTTTCTTAAAAGTGTTTACTGAAGAGTGAAATTTAATCTGTATTTGTATTAAATGTCAAATTTGAGTGACAAATTATACCCCACTATAAATTTTTTGGTGATTCTAGTTTACAGTGTTAGAATAGATGTTTATCAAAGTTCAGTAAACGGAAGAAAAGTTTTAAAATCGAATCAAGGATATAAATTTTTGCGCCAGATTAAATCTTCATTGCTTTTATCAAATTTTCTTGGAGCGCATATTTTCGTTTCGGTAATCACAATTCACAATTTTCCAATACATTTTCCATAATCTCTTTAGCGTCTAAATATAACTGTTTTGTTTTATTTTCACTTGTATATTGTAACTGTACCCAATCTAGCCATTCTTCACCTGATTCACCGCAGACGGACGCCACATATTTCAATAATCAAAGCTATGTTTCTTGGAACCACTGAAATGATTATTTTTGCAAAAATCTCATGTATTTATTATTCCATCAGAAACATTTTACTTGCGAATCGGTTCCAAGAATTATTCTACACAGAACAGAACTCAAACTCAGACGCATGTAGTCATTTTCTTAGATCTATGAATGTGCTTTACTTTTATAGGTAACAACATCCTGATGTACATGAACTATTTAAGGTTATGAAAAGAAAAATAGACCAAGGAATGCTATATACTAGGTAAGTAGAAAGTACAAGATAATTTAAATTAAAGGATTTATTATGAACCCACATATATTTTTTGTCACAATATTCTTCATACAAGGATAAGTAAGAAAGTAGAAATAGAAAATTCTATAAAGCATTCTAAAACATGTTGCCTAGGTAAAATTGTAACATAATTATTAGGACAAAAATGCCCATTATTTTCTAGAACAACATTTATCTTAACTAAGCTTCTCCAGAACAGAATACATGCGCAAAAGTACCTTGAAATATACAGCAGCATTCGTGTGGATACTCCGTAATTATGACTGAAAACGATAATTATTCTTCTCTTATGTGCAATTATGTTTGGCGTACGGTTTAAAATCATGAGTGACTACTTTTCTCGTGCCAATGTCAAACGGACGTTTAAATTACAACAAATTATAATAGTCGTTTTGTGGAAAAAACGCATGCAGAGGTATTATTACTGCACAAGCGGCTGCACGACGCGTAGCTGATGGTGGACATAAATAGTTTCAGTTAATTGCAAATCAATCGCCAGAGAATATCGTGACCAGATAATAGTTCTATTATGTAGACGTTAACGAAGCGATGAATTTGAGCTATTAAATCGTCGTCATATGAAAACCTAGTGTTTTTATTGCTAATAATGTTGACTTTTTTATTTGTTTACATAATTGGAAAGGAAAATTCTTCATATGTGACGTAAAACATGGATATAATTAAAAAATATAGCTATTGTCCTTTGAGTCAAATACAGAGATACGTTAGTTATGTTACATTTACTTTTCTATTAAAAAGTTTCGTAAGTTTGAACATTCCGTGCAAGTTGTCCTTTTAAAAAGGATGCTTATAGAAACCGTGAGAGTGCGATATCTTTCCTGTATAATACAAAAGTTACACTCAGGTATAACTAATTAGTAGGTTTATTACGAAACTATACTTACCAATTCTTCGATCATAAACGCCTGCTTTTATAATTATTTATTTGCTGGAAGCAACAGGTATGTGTGGGTGAGTCATAAATCTAGTTGTTAGTAGCAAATTTACTTTCACATACAACCTACGTAAATAATGACTTCCGTTATCGGTTTACATATATGATTAAAGATTCTTTGAAAGGTAAAAAACTTATAACTGTTGGGTATTGTCCTCCATACCAGGGAGGGCGAAAATATTTAAGTACAAAGTACAGAAAAAAAATATCAAATATAATAAAGCAGTTTTATTTTAAGTGCTATTGAAATTAGGGAAAATGTGCTCAATAGTATTTTTTATAGTGAGAATCCATTCTTCCACTATTGTGCAAAATAAACTTTTCAATTACTTTTTCATTAAAGTTGATTTTTAGATAGCATTGCAAGTGCTGTAAGTCTCTCTTTACAATCTAATTTAAACTTTTACAATGTCGTAAAAAACAAAAAAAAAACAATACGTAGGTAAAAATTTTACACCATACGTAAACAAATTAAAATTAACAAGAAAAAAAACGGCGAAAACTAAACACAGCCCAAAGTACAACGTAAATATGCGCTACTTCCACTCCCTCTTTCACTGCTGCGTGACGGTAACCACGTCCACCGCTGTAAACACTTTCCAGATTTAGGAGTGAGCTACGAGAAACCCACATATTCAGTGTTTTTCAAATGAATTTTGCAAGCCGAGTTAAATTGACTGCATATTACAAATTTAACATTTAATGTGTTGCATAAAACTAATCTATTTAATTATCTAAATGACATTGTAAATTAAATTTTAAATAAAACTTTTTTTTACGAAAATTCTTAGGGGCACCAGCCGCCACTGTAGAGAATATACAAAAATAGAAAGCACAATATAGCTACAATTGAAAAATAAAACGATAAGAAAACTAAATTATATCTATATGATTTTCATTTTAATGATTTCATTAAATAATACTGCATATTTACCTCAAACTAACTTCACTAAAAATTCATGCAAGTTGACCAAAATTGCGATTTAAAGGCCCAATTAATTGGACTAATAATCCATTATATGGCAATACAAGTAATATACTGAAACCAAACCAACCTCAGTAGTGTTTAAAATTTCTTCTAACTTGAGAATTGTTTCGAATTAACTGCATTGCGCTGATAATTATGATCAGGTTATTTGAAATAAATATTAAATTAAAAAAAAACTGTACCTGTATCAGGGATCGAACCGTCGACTCCTGGGTAGGCAGGGCAACACGCAACGCTCTGCACACGAAGATCAGAAGTGCTTACTGTTCATGTCGGGCCTTATATGGTACACATTTTGAAATACCTAATTTATAGTTAGGTACATCTGTTATGGAATAATGACAGTTTTAACAATGAACAAATTGACAGTATAAACATATTAAAACTGTTAGTGTTTTTATGTATTGAATAAGTAGGTACTGAAGATAAGTTCCTTTTTGATAGATATATTTCTTGAATATTATTTTCAATTATAGTACTAAAATGAGTGACAGTCACGACAGTTTTTATACTTTTTCTAAACGACTTGCCTGAAAATATTCAGATTTTATTATTTTTTTTGCTGATATGATATAACACTTCCGTAGTGATCTTATTGTTAGTTGAAGAAGATGAGCTTTATATTTTTACGACCCAAATTTGTCCAGTTTGTAAAATGGTGTAAAAAAAATATTAATTAATTTAACAAACACTTAGGTAATGTATCAAATTTCTTATCTTAAATACAAATCATGAGATTTCCATTTAATTTTCATTTTCATCTTCATTTTGAAATTAAAGTGACTATCCTCATACCTATATCAATTTTGCCAGAAAATGGTAAAAAATTTTGATACATTTTTCATCGGAAAAAGAGACATCTTTAGTTATGGTTCAATTGGTATAATTTCCTTGAGGTAATTTTGATAGTAGAAGATAGTGCATCTTATGTTCTTTGTGTGTTCCAAAAAGCAACTGAAAGCTTTCAGAACGAAGAAAGATATAAGCAATTTTCGAAACGCTTGCATCTGTAGATCTCGAAAACGGTTAGATTTATGTACAGGAATGTCTTAACATTTTTGACGTATTTTTATTCTATCTTGTCGATAATGCAATAATATATAGGGTGTTCCGTTTACAATAACGAAGTTGACAGCTTCTTCATTGAAATTATTATTTTTGGTTCCTCTAAAACGTTTAATAGGCCATTTACCACGAAGAACTCTATTTAATATCACTTTAGACAAAGATCAACAAACATGTCAGCTGAGATGAGTTTGCTAAACAATTTTCTCATTTTAGCAATTGTTTTTTAAGAATAGATTCAAATTTATACGTCTCTATGTATAAAATATTACACAGACTGATCTACACACACTGAACTTTCTTCATATTATCTCAGCAGTCACGCAAATTTATTTTAGGGTCAAGGTTTCAACAATATCGGAATTCTATAACATACTTTCTATTTGTAATTGCTAAAGTTATGGTTGCAGATTGCAATTCCTTTATTATAAAATTATGATTAACATTAATTAATAGAAATTGTATATTTAACACATATCATTGATTATATATACTTACATAAACATATAAATAACGGATATAAATAGAAGTCTAGTTTCTAAAAGTCAACAAACCAATAAAATATTATTTTTAGCTTATAGTTAAAAAAATACTTAATTTGGAGTTAAAATTACAATTTATGAAATATACGAGTATACCTTTAGCTTTGATCTATACGAGTTTATTTCCCTTTCTACTTCTAGTTCAATAAATTACACAGGCCTACAAGATATTAACCCAACAACACGAATATAGTTTCCTAAATGATTTTGGTTCGCTGAATTCGAATCCGAGGTCCAAATTTCTTAATCGGCTCTGGTTTTCGAGATATCCTAATCTAAAAGTGCCAAAATCGCGATTTTTTGACATATTTGAGGTTATGTTACATGGAAAGATAAATTTTTTGCTGAAACCATTAATACGGTCTTAAAATACTCTTTAAAACGCACTTGGATTTATCCCGAACGAAATAAACATAACCTCAAATATGTCAAAAAAATCGCGATTTTGGTACTTTTAGGTTAGGATATCTCGAAAACCAGAGCCAATTGAGAAATTTGGACCTCAGCACACCAAAATCTTTCGGAAGCACATTCTGGTTTCTGGGTTAAAGGGTCGGTCAAACTTTGTCGGCCTGTGTTATCAAGCTGTTCTAAAATAAATGATTTAGTACAATCTTAAGAGTTTGTGCAAGAACTGAATTTATTTTAGTGAACTTTCGATTTTTTTTTAACAAAGAAATTTATCATCTATATGTTAACCACGCTATAACAGAACGGTATGAGTGAAAGTATTCCTAGAACCTACATCTTCACATCTGGTATAACGGTAATTAACTTACTACAAATACCATTCATTACCTCGCGTACCAGCACGATTTCGTAATACAAACAACCCGTTTGGTGCAAAAAAATGCTACTAAATTCTTTCGGTTTATACCACATTTTGGTGAAATCTGAATTTGCCATCTGGGATTCAAATTTATTTTCGTCACTTTCTTCTGGTAAAAATAAGGAAGCACCATTAAATAAAATTCCTATGTCGTACATAAATAACCAGTCGCATCAATAGAGTCACTATTTCTACTTTCTATCTCCCATAATCAACTGTTTAAGAAGAAAAATATTTGATGGCTTTTATATTGGTTTAGATTGAAGTTATACAACTTATTTTATTTAAATACTTAATATTTTCTATAATATCACAGAAGAGCAACGATATCCGGCAAATGCAAATACAAAGCATTCATAAATGATTACAAGCCAGTATTTGGAGCAGTAATTTTAGTTCCTTAACGCTGGCACTTAAATTTCAGTAAAATTAAAACAATAAGAGATCAGGATTACATTAAAACACAACATTCTGATTCACAGGCTGTGTTTAGTGTATATTTCACGAGATTCTATTCAATCAATCAGCGATCGCATTTTCTCGAGCGTCGACGAAACGGTTTGTCATTATTCATTATAAACGAATCGTTAATACCGGTGATGTCAAGATTTAAGGATTTTTCATTATCAGTACCAACTGTGCAATATTGGTTGCATAAACTCTTACTAATTGAAGTGCACTTTCTTTAAAGAAGCTTGCCATTAAATTCCATTAAGTCCCAAAGGGAATTAGAAGATTAATAACAGAATTATTGTTGGTGTATGCAGATGCTATTAAAGAGAAAATCCACATTTAGTCAACGTAAAATTGAGTTCAAAGGAAATTGCTTTATTTGCATTATCTATTCTCATAAGCCGCCACAACTAGGTAAAATATTTATTATAAAGAAATACTCGTTACTATTAAAGAAATATATAAATTAAAATAAGTTATTCTCAAACGTAGAGAATATGACAATAAATATTTAACGATGCAAATTGTAGATTTGCAGATGAAATTTCTTTTGTTATTCGATACTGACGTCAATTTCGATGAAGGATATGAAGAGAGGTAAAAATTAATGGTTGTTTATCTCTGCAATAATGGTGTGCATTAACATAATATAATTTGTTGTTGGAATTAACATTTAAACAGGTACCTAAGTAGAACATATTTTAGATAACGGAGACGGATATAACCTAATTAGAAAAAGTATAGAACTCCTATATGGAGTATAGAATCAATATTTTTCCAAACACCTTCAGTAAACAAACAGTATATGAAAATAAGAGAAAATCCACCACAGCAGTTCCAAATAATTAATTTTCAATTTACAATTGATGTACAAGAATTCACATACATAAAGTTTTTCCTAGTTTCACGCAAAATTTTATGTTGCATCGTTGTTACAAAAAATCGCACATTTCAAAAATCGTCACTCACTTAAACATGTTACACTCAAATAACAATATCACGAAAACTAAACGAGATATCAACAATGCAAGAACATGTGCTTACAGAGCGCGGTCCGTAAAGAGACGGTCGCCGCATAAGTCAATCAGCCAATAAAAAACAAATACGTCACCAAATACCTCAGTTTATCTTCGTTCAACCGTCATCTCTTTCTAACTCATTGCATTTCCCATAAGAAAATAAGAGGCAAATTTAAAATGGTCACTTTCTTGTACCACGCTCCTTTTAACATAAAATAATAAATTTAATCAGTTATGATTATGGTTAATTAACAGGTATTTTAAGTCTAAAATGTTACCTTTATATACAAAGTGAACCTTTACATTGGAATTTGGAAATAAAAGGATGAAATGTGAAATTGTCTTGAATACACATCACGATCGGTCACCATTTTTGACGTTTGGGTACATAATTAACCTAAAATTTGTGTTAATTTTATTACAGATATCTATTAATATCCATAAACTCTAATAAAATAAAGAGGGGAAGTGAATATATAAACAATTTAGACCTATCTTAATATTCCCTTGGCTCCAAAATAAAAACTTGTGTACCAGTTTATATGATGTTATTGTATTGCTTTTGTCTTTAGTTAAATTTCAAATAACTTACCAAAGTACTTTATAATAGACTGCAACATAATTTATTTTTGTACTTACCAACTGCAGTTTTACAGTTGATGTTCCGAATTAAAAAATTCCTAAGTTTTTACAAGTAAAACTATATAGTAGTTTTTAGCTTTGAGAGTTTTTTTCGGTGTTCGGAGTTAAATGGACTATGGAGGAATAAAAGAAAGGAAGAAGAGGAAAAGTTAATCGCACAGAACTTTTGACATAAAATTAAATTTAAGAAAAATTGTCAAGTTTACAAAAATATTAAAATCACGTAGGTACATTTCGATAGATACCTACTTAAAATTTCCAATCGCTTTTCTAACAATCACATCAATTTTTATACAACAATAACAACAAATTTAGTCCTTTTGAAGTGAATACAATCAGTTAAACTAGCAATTTAACATTTAACCTGTTTTCTTTAAATCTTTTTTTTGGTGATAAACTTGATAGCTCTGCTTAAAGATCGCATTCAAAGTGAGTCTTCAAAATGTGTACTACAAATATGTCCAGTTATATGATTAAACAAATCGCGTCTTTGCACCGTTCCACCGATATCTTTCTAAACTTTTATCCTTAGGAAACACATTAAATAAAGTTTTTAAATTTTCTTGTTTAGCACTATAAAAATTATTGCAAATTGCAACACTACACCTCACTCCTGGCATTTTTACGTGGTAAATTAATAGTTATATTAAACACTACACCATCAACTTATTAATTAAAAACTATTATCAATAACTAACTAATTACTGCAAAATACTCAATGAAAGATTTACTTAAATACTTGGAAAACTGCAAAATAAATTACTAGTGAAGATGCGTGTAAACAAACATAAATCCTAAAGGTTAGAAATTTTGTGACGTAGTATGAGATAAGCCACGCCCATAATTTCTGTCTATTACTCGATCGTATTTTTTACGGACCGTGCTTACAGAGGAGATCATGCGCAACGCAACGCTGCCAACCTCTTGTCACTAAATATCTCCTTTAGCGCGTAATTCAAAAAGTCCTGGCATCGAAATGTCAAGAATATTTAAAGGTGACTAAACGTGACCTTTTTTAAATTTCAACATCCTACAACTTGAAAATATACCTTTTATTTGTTAAGATATTTTGGTCTAAAGACTGACCTTCTAAAATTATGACAAGGACGAGGAAACATTAAGAAAATTCTTTGTTGGAGTCCACGTATTACTTTTGTGACTTCTACTGTTAATATAGCAATAAAACAATAATTTTAATTGCATTTCATATGAAATTCTAGCGTATCGCATAATTCAAAATTCGACACACTTCATAAATAATATCTTTGTAGTAATTACGCACTGTCTTTGAACGAGGAAATTAAAGTTATGTGATTGTGGTTTATATATGTTCGTATGAAGGTATGATTTAAGCTACGAAAATAAATGTTATACAACAATAATCGCTTGTCTGGATATTAAACATAGGATATCTTATGAAACGAAATTTAATACGCAATTATTATTAATTTTATGTGTAACACTTACCTAAGTTCTTCTTTACAATGTTATCAGATTTTGTATCTCACATAGAGATAAGGTGAACTTTCAAGTCAATTAAAGCGTAAACGTGTTACAATAGATACATTTTTATCTATTTGATTAATTCCTTTTACGTTTGCTACCACATATGTAGATCAAATCTTTTAAATTATCTTTTGTTGTGTAAGTAAATTAGATAATAGAAATAGTTGAAATTACCTAATAAAAGCTCTCTTAAAATAATGGAAAAACACCACTCACATTACAAACTGTAGTTAACAACTTACACGGGAATCTGTTACAAAACCACGATCTCTTCAATAAAATCCATACTACAAAAATAAAGAGATTTTGATTTTTGGTTTTGGCTTGTCTGGCGCCTTCCACTTGGCACTTTGGAGCTTGGTTTCTGGATTATATTGAAAATGCCAGTCACAATGTTGTATTGCGAGTTTTTGTCCTTTTTGGCCTCCTTGATGATGCCCTTCGGAGATTTTTGGTCATCAGCTAATGTTTGGGATTGGAATGATGAACTTGGCGTATGGCGCGGTTATATATCTATGTTCAACCGATACTAAAGGAAATCGCGTGTCTCGGTTACTATGTGGAAAATCAAGGGTTGCTCCATTAAAAACGGTTACATTACCACGTCTGGAATTATTGGGCGCGGTATTACTCGCTCGATTAGTAAACGCGGTACAAAAAATTCTAGATATTCATATGTCAAAGGTTCGTTGCTATTCAGACTCCACTATTGTGCTATCTTGGTTAAAACTAGATCCCGGCCAGCTTAAAACTTTTGTGGCCAATAGAATAGTTCTGATAACAGAATTAACTAATGTCAATAGTTGGAGGCACGTAAGAAGTGAACATAACCCAGCGGATATTATATCTAGGGGTATAAATTCCAAGGAATTGCTAGAATCCAAAATTTGGTGGCATGGTCCATCGTTTCTCCTGGAATCGTATGATGGGGATGAGCTTGCACAGCAACCCGTAATCGCCATTTTAGATGTTACGATGTTAACCCTCTTTCAGTAACTTTAATCGTAAATACAACTATCGATTTAAATATATTTGAAAGATATTCGACGTTAACTAAATTGCAACGAGTAATGGCGTATGTAGTTAGAAATAAATGATCAAAGTAAGCACTTCAGTCAGTCTAAGCATACAGTCCACAAAGTAAATAAACTAGTGCAAGCAACAAAAAGTTCATCATTCCAATCCCAAACAGCTAATTTGTGCGAAACAAACCGTGCACACACTTTTCTGTAGCCCAAATGTTCAGCCAATATGCTACAAATTGATGTTTTTGAGATGCTTGATTGCAATTCCCTGAATTTTATTGAAGATTTTGGCTGATCTTTGATGAATTCACGAAAAGTTTTGATGAAATCTGCAGTGATCACAGATTTCTGTTGGCCGACATGTTGCCCATCATTTTTAAATCGCGTATACTACTCCTGAACACTTCCACGGGATAAGCAACTTGATTCATCAATAATTGAAACGTTTCGATAAAAAATTTACCATGTTTAAAACAAAACTTACTTAAATGACTATAGATGAATCCATGTTCTGGATTACACACATTCTTGTTACATTTCGTCCGAAAGTAGTTAAATCATACAATTTACATGCGGTATTCATAGTACGTAAATATTAACTATGTTAATGTTATTGTTAATAATGTTATGGTATGGTTATTGTTAATGTTAATGTTATGGTATTTTTTATTGTATAACATTTTTAAGTCATCTACCTACTATTTACTTCAATGTGGAAAAATTAAGGGGAATTTACTGAAATACCAGTATAGAAAAACACCAATGAAGGAATCAAGGGAGCTAACTATTATCATCCGTCCTTTACATAACGCAAAATCATTCGTCCTCTACATAACGCAAAATGGAGCGTAAAAGTTCATATAATTGTTTCAACTACAATTCAGCAGTTAGGAAACAACGGATTTGCTTTTAACATCATTAAAAATGCTCCCAAGGTGATGCTTACAAAAGTAGAGCACAATGTTGAGCATAAGGAAATGAGAATACCGTTTATGAAATATGTTTTACCAAACAAAATAATAATTCAACTGTTACAAAGGTTATTACTTAACGGGTATAATTAAGCACCTTATTAAGAGAGACAGGTAGTAAATAACAAAGTAGGTGGAAATAATATCAGGAATTTATATTATTTAGAGCGTTTCAAAATTGTTTATAAACCTTATGCAGATTTAAAAAAGGTGTAAATAGATTAAAAGTAAACTCCAAAAACTTCCAACAATGTGTAAAAAATTCATATGACCAGAAATGCTTTGTTTCGAAATAGAAGATATAGTTGTAATAAAGAAATACGTTTTTGTACAGGATATTACCTAATAAATCTGCACAATTTTAGTAAGGGACTAATAAATGAGATCATACAAGGACGGAGATTCAGAGTGTGGAAAAAATAGGTGTATTTTCTGAAAGAGCATCAGGGTAAATTACCTAGAAAAGCTATTCTTATCTTTTCAATTGCACTGTTTTCGATAAAATTGCAAAATGAAATTTTTAAAACCCTTTTGGCGGCATGTATAACCACACAAAACTTTAATTTTTGGTCTTAAAAATGGTTTATTAATATCTCTGGAAAAAGTATCTTTTAAATTTTACAAAAAGTATGATCGTTTTATAAATGGTCAAACAAATTTAGTACTTATGTGTTTGATTATACTAGTACCAAAAACACCAATGTGCATCAGTGCAAAAATGATGTATATGCATTTTATGTATAGATTTGCCCATGGTAATGGGCATGATGCTTGTCGTCTGTATGCTGAGGCTTATCCTACTCGTTCAGTTCCTAATGTTCGATTTTTCATCAGACTTCAACAGTGGTCTCAAGATAGTGCGAAATTCGATAAAAGCCCTATTATCTCTAGAAGACTTAGATCTGTAAGAAGTAAGGTAAATCAAGACTCACTCTTATTTGTAATACCTTTAAGGAACAGCTTCTATATGTCTTTAACAGAATCAAGCAGAATCTGATGCCTAATTAACATAGATGGGATGTAAAGAACACGTTAACAATCCTAATTTGGTAACACTTTATTTTAAATGTCTGGTTTGGTACTCTGGGAAACAGTTAATAGAATCTGTTGTATTGTCTAATTAATCAAATGGTTCTGCATAATATGCAGAACCATCTACAGATACTAAGAGAGGGATATTGAAAATACTTGAAAATGAACCACTGAATGTTAGATGCGATATTTAAATAAAACTTACGGACAAAGGTGGATTGGACGTGATGCATTGGTTCAGTGGCCACCTAGGTCGCCTGACTTGAATTTGCAGAACCAATCGATAACTTGCAAGTTCTATAACAGCGGGTAAAAGACGGATATAGCACAGTTAGAGTCCAATCTGGGATGTTTGAATTGAAGGCAGTTTGAATGCATCTAATCGTATATTTGTAATGAAGTAATAATGTTAAAACCTCTCAATTTTATTACCATATGCTTTTTTTATTTTTAACAGTCTGTGTGGAACGAATGGTATAATATCCAAGTCTAAACATTCTGTTCCGAAGTGTTTAAAAATCACATTTTGTAATTTTCTCGATAGCGATAGAACCTTTTCAATGTAATTCTTCGTATGTTCTTTGAGAAAATATTAATATTTTTACGAAAATTTCTGTGGCGTGGAAGTACTGCTCAGAAAAGACAACATTACCCACTAAATCTTCATCCCTGAATTGTCATCATTCATTCTATAATTCCTTGTATGATATAAAGTCAGGAACTGAAGACAAGGAAATATACTTCTTTAATGTATATATCTGCTAGATTTCAAAAATTAACTTTCAATTTCTATGCAAGATTTCTTTAATACTCATTATTGAAATCTTTCATATTAAAAACGTTAGTTGTTCATATGAAAAAATTATACAAGTAAATCTGTGAAATATAAACACTGCGACAGCCACTTTTACGATACGAGGTCGTGTATTTGACAGCTTTTATTTCAACTTAAATCAAATTGAGTTTAAAAGGCGACAATGCAAAAGTATTTAACCTTTCTCAATAGAGATTAAAACTTTTAATCCTATTCAACGCGCTCCACAAGTCTACTAGTATATTGTGTTGTGTCTGTCCGTCCAAATATGAAATTGACCTGGTTTTATTCATTGCGAAATACATAATAAGCAGTCTGATTAACGAATAATTATTATAGAATAAGTCTTACGTCATAATGTATCTAAGATAATCGAACTACAGGAATTTCAGGTGCTGCATTTACAACATAGACGAATATATTTACTCCCTAATTGAATTTCACTGATTGATGATTCTAGATTAGGTAACAAGTGGATACAAGGTCAATTTTAAAAATTTAGGACAATGTTAATTATTTTTCATTTTGCCTGACTCCTTATTACAAATCAAGAGCAAAGGTGTGTTCTCTTCCCATTTCAATTAAAATTAGCAAATATTTTGCAATGAGTAAATATATAGAAGTAGATGGAGTAACTGTTCATTAATGGAAGTGTTAGTTGTACTATAGTTAGACCTTTGCAGAAAAACTGTATAAAGTGACACTTTAGAAGCGAAAGGTGAAATCTTTGGTTTCATCAGATCTTGACAAGCGGATCAAAAATAGTATTAAGGTGGCCATATTCCTGGCCGAGAAATAGTGAAATTTCTGTCTTTTTTAGGTACTGAAATCTTTAAAAGTAAGACGTGTAGAACAAAAGTAAGCACAAAATATATATGTAGGACTAAGCAAGTAAATGTTATAAGAATATTTACATGTGGAATTATATATAAAAAAGTTAGTATTTTCGTAGATTTCAGTACCTAAAATCTTGATGGTTTGATCGTTTTTTGCACCTGTTTATTCGTTTTACTGCGGCGTCTTTGAAAATACTCAGGTGGCCTGACATAACATTCCTATTATTTGATAAGCTTTAGATTATTCAGTTATTAAATGTTTGAAATTATTTGTCTTTGCGGAAAACACTATTTAAAGAATATGGGGCCCTTAATCAAATTATTTTGCAAGATAAAAGTAGGTAGTTATAGCAAAAGCATTGTAATTTATATGTAAACGTTATATATTGTGTCGAACGCTTCTTCCGCTGACTTTAACTATAATAATTTTAATGAGTTAAATTTTCCGTTTTTATAACTTTTAATTGTAATATACAGGGTGGCCAAATGAAAACGAAACAGAGCCATTTTCAGGAACTGCGTCAAGATTGTAGAAAAACGCTCAGACCCGTCGATTTTAGATCCGCCACTTTCACCCAAGGGTGAAGGTGAGGGTCAAGCAAGGGTAACCATCACCCCAAAATATTTAAATGGCATTGGGGGTTGAGTAATATTGTTTTTGAAAGCTCTTACAATTCTCTTTACAACAGAGTTTAAATTTTATAATTTTATAATATAGTATATATTAATAAAAAATCCGAATGGAATGTGGAAATGTTTTAATTCAAAATTCAAAAAACAGAGAAAGAAATAAGTCTCGACACAACATAATAGAAATAGACTAAATTATAGTTTGCGCATTACTTGATTTACTCAAATGATTTTTCAAATAGGTATATTAGTTTCCACAGTCATAAAAATGGAGGGGAAGATTGTTTACAGGGTGGTTCATTGTATAATTTTTTTGTAAATTCACATTTTTCGCTTATAACTTTTTCCGTTCATTTCCACGAGAAAACAGTAAAGTACTTTTTTTTTCGTCTTCAAAAGACCTATAGAACGTAAAAAAATATTGATTAGATCAAAAGTTATAAACAGAAGAAGTTTATGTATGACTTTTGAATTAAACATTTATAAACTGCGTTATTATTAGCAAAACGTTTTGGCATCGCATCCTCTCATTCCTTATCACTCACACCAAATCTGGAATCGGTAAGTTGAATAGTTATGGCCTTATAAACAAATTAATTAATTATTACCCTAGACGATCCTGACTTTTTCACGTCTTAACCAAGGTCTTCCCAAATTCTAACATAATCAAAACTTAACTGAACCCTGAAACAGGTGTTTTATGTCATAATTTGATCTAACATTCTTGCTTTAATAAGGTCAGTTATGTCACTGCTTCATTACCGTACTGATTGTTTACAAACAATTGTTTACTAGGTAAACAAATTAATTAATATCAATCCTATCACATTCACAAAAATTTTGTCACAAAGGAACAACCATTTGAAGTGGACAAAGGAAATATCTACCAGTGGAACTACAGTTGTTATTATATTAGTTAGTGTTCCTTCTAAAAAGGTTTTCTATTTCACTATTATTGTGAAAATTATCAAGTTCAGGAAAATAATGGAATATTCTTCTGAAATCGTTCTTATTTTCTTTTATATCATGCACGGTTTCTCAATACGAATTTGCACATTCTCCAGATCTGTTACAAAGATTTAATCTCGTTCAATTCAAAATTGCAAACTCTCAGGAAATGCATTTAATACAACTTGTGGATGCCGTTCTCTTTTATTAAAAAAAAAGGTATATGCACTAAGCAAGGTCGATAATGTATATCGTGCAACAACGCGTCTGCGTCTAATGTCACTAGTACTTTGCAAGATGTCGTTTACTTTGTGGCAAAGATAATGAAATGGAGCGCATTATAGTCACGAGTTTGTTGTTTGCAGAAAACGCTACATTCTTAAGCTTGTAGTATAACATTTTGAGTAATATTTTCTGTTTGTGAAGGTTACAAATTAGCAAATTTAGGATCTGAACATTCTCTGAAGAACATAAATACGTATTTAAGTAATATGGAGAACACATATTTTTGCGAATATATATGACTAATATCTTTTATAACCCCTGTAGTCTAATAAAAAGCGTAAGCCTTTTTAATTTAAATATTTTGAATTAATGATGATGATAATGACCAAAGACAGGCAGGTTTGAAACTATTGACTAGTGTTGCGAGTTTAATTTAATGCAGGTCGGGGCATTAGTCCTCAGAGTAGTTGTTTCTTAAAATATAATTAATTGAAAACTTGTTAACGCCTGCTGCCTCTGGTCTTGCCATCAGGATACCTGTAGATTGGCAGGTATTGACAGCCGTATTGAAGGTATACACTTGATTACCAATGCATAATTTAAGATATAGCACATTATTTATGTTATATCTCACCCAGACTGAAACAGTTAACACAAATGTTCTAGTTACACAACAACGATTGTTACATATTGATCCGTATAATTAATTTATACTTTAAGTTAATTCGGTAAGGTAATTAAAAAGAGTAATTAAATGTTTTTATTGTACATAAATGTATATTTATCTTATTCATTGTCACGGACATTCTAAAATATGCATTTATTAAACTAAGTAATTAATTGTTTATTTTTTCTTAACGTAATTATTACCAAGCGAAGAGAATTGTGACTGTAAAACGTTTATATAATTCGAAACAAATGTTCTCACTTACCATTGTTATATGTATTATTAGGTATAACTTATAACAATATGGTCATATATATTTTCTACACCTACATTAATCGTTGTACCGGATTTAATGGATGGCTTTTTTATTAGGTGTAATATAGATAATTATACCTTTGCGAATGGTTTAATATATTCATTAAATGAAATAACTATTCGACTTATCTCTTATTTCAGCCACAACTCACTGATTGCAATATGTAGTCACAAAGTTATTTAATCCAAATAGAGTTATAACACCTAGAGTTATAAAGTTATATAGTTACACAGAGTTATAGAGAGTTACACAGAGTTATAGAGAGTTATAGAGAGTTATAGTAGTTATTAAGAGTTATAAAGAGTTATAGCAAATAGAGTTACAGACTTATAATGGAGTTATTGCAAAATGTACCTAACTTAAAAATGTGTCAAGAAAATAATATATTACAATTTTCTATAAAAAGTGCACAGTAGTTGTATCACAATAAACAGGTAACGTACAGACTTAAGCAATTAGCTGCAACTGTAAAGTATTATCGCACATTATTGTTGGAGTAAGTTCTGATATTATGCCAAGTAAGATTCTTTATACCTTTAAATGGGATGGGAAATACTAAATCTAGGCAGATACATGATAAACGCAAGAGGTTTTACTACCAAGTGCAAGCAGTTCATAGCTATTTCCAAACTGCATAGGGATTTATAAGAGCGTGGGTGCCTATCTATCTTACCATGTACCAAATTTGGTTTGTGGTGAGTTATTTCCTGTTTGATTCGTTTTCGTGTCCATGAGAAGCAATATCCTATCTCGCACATCTACTCATAAATTAAAATGACACAAGCTCATTATGAATTATATGGATTGGGTAATTAACCCTGACATTTGCAGTGTTCTTATAATGAACCAAATTGTTATTTCTGTCATTCAAATCAAGTTAATGCGTTGGGTTGTGAAATATATATATTTTTTATTCACGATAATGGTAACTGCGAGTATCAATGTCTAATCCCTCTTATAGTATAAAGTGTAGTAAACAAAAATGAATTTAAATAATTCTTTTTTTTTTTTTGGGGGCAAATAGATACAAATGTCATAAATCGTAATTTTTAGTTTACTCATTTACACATGTTGCTGACAAATTATCAGTATCTGTTTACAGTTCCCTTAGCTTACAATAAATTTAAACTATAGACATGACTTTAAACAGCCAAAAATATTTCACAAATTGGAGATTAATTTATCTACAGTACGCAAACTGTTTTGGTAACATAGGCAGACACAAAAAAGGAGTATGTTCTTTTGATTAGACCATGTTATTGTTATGCTGAACACGAATTTGAAGTCAGTTTAGCACCAGCTCCCCTAAACAATGCTTACTCAATTCATGAAAAAGGATGTTCTACGAATATATGATGATAATATGCGATTTAGGTCAAAAGTATTTTTTATTT
Organism: Anoplophora glabripennis; assembly: GCF_000390285.2. NCBI lineage: Eukaryota > Metazoa > Arthropoda > Insecta > Coleoptera > Cerambycidae > Anoplophora > Anoplophora glabripennis. The sequence continues at coordinate 249,682 of NW_019416711.1, read as the reverse complement.
TAATTAGCGCTTTTGCGTAGAGCGTTGAGTGAAGGAATAGTATATCTCACTCAACGCTTATAGTGCACTTCTTTGTCTTCAAATGATCTGTGAAGTAGTTTTTCCTTTCTGTTTACCTGTAACCTTACATTTTCTTCTCAATAATCAACAGTAGCCAGTCAACGCGTCCTACTTACCCTAGTACTTTTCTCCATTTCCTTTAAAAATCGGTGAAATCGTTCACCTTGCCCTTCGCTAATCACCGAAGTTATCCAGGAAGTAATTCGTGCGAGAGTCCATAAAGAGCAGTTTCAGGTTCACTAAACATCAAGTTGTCTGATATTCTCCACCATTTTCGTGACTAAAGTTTTACAATTGTGACTTTTGTGACTAGCAAAACAGTTTTCTGTTGCATTTTGAATCTTTGCCATGCAATCTTCACAGTTTCATTTATTTTCAATGCAAAATTTTCACCACGCAACATTTAATGAATTTGCGGTCCTTCAAATATACCCTCTTGGAAATTCATCTCCCAAGTCCAGTAACATTCACCTTTATTGTCCAGAGACTTAACGAATCGTTTAATCCAAGTTTTATGTTTAGTGCATTTACCAGAACTTTGGATTGATTTAGAAAGGGCGCTTGAGCAACGTTAAAAGATCCTTGTTAGACCAAGTTATTTGATTATAATGATTCTTCCTATCTGTTCCATAAACACAGAGACTAGGAATATTTAGTAAATTCCAATTGCCGCCAAAAGATAATAGTAATGATTTTGAAATCTACATAAATTTGTCACTTGTACTCTGAATATTTAATTTTCTCTAAGACATAGATACTTCATAGCTTTCTTTTAATTTTGTTGAGTGTGTTATTGAACTGAAGTATACTTATTACCAGTATCTAGCAGAACTTCCTTCAGGCTTCATTTTGAGGAGTCAGTGAATAAACATCCACTCATCTTTATAAAATTATTTTCCTCTTTTTAGAGGTACATTTTATTATTTGTTTATTAAGATTTTAACGTCAGCATAATAGTCGTATAGTCGTACTCTCTTGGTCTGAAGAAAATATTTTTGAAAATCTGTTTCTCGTGATGGATACACAGAAGATGTGGTTCCTTTGGACAGAAGATTTTTCTTTGTTTGTTTTCTAGCTAAATATTCAGTTTAATCCAAACCAAACCAAAGTTGACAATAAGATAATTTAAACCACTCTGATGAAACATTTATAAAATGAAATATAGGTACAAGAAGAGGAAGTCCAGAAGCAGTACGAAGAAGGAAACGATGACAGTGAAATCGACAGTGATGACGAATTTATAACGTGGGATGGAAAGAAACCTCCGCAAAACAGTAATTGAATCGTACATATTTATAAATTAATCACTTATTAAGAATTTGGTTTATTTTTACATCGTTACTTTCTTCTATCCTTTGCCCACCGCTGTGTAAAATCTTACAGTTTCTTTCTGCTGTTTTAAAAAGATGTATTGAAATAACAATGGGCCTATTGTCTATTCTTTGTAATGCAAAGTATATGTTTCGATTCCTATTTTAACTCGGAGTAGGTATTTTTATAAATTGATATCGCTGATAAACTAAAAAAAGCGTACGTATCCCGTTACAACCTTTTTTACATTTTTGTCACATCCCTGCAATTAATTTTATAGGTTTTAAATATTCATGTTGGTATTTTGTCCCGATTAACGTGCTGACAGTCATGGCGTTCATAAATATTAACAGCAACGTGTTCTATGTGGAATAATATCTGCCCGTCGATATATCGACGTCGAAAGTCCCAATTCAATCAGGAACTTTCACTTCGTGGAATAAAGAATCCGATGAGCATCACTGCTATGGAAAGGCTACGGTGTTTATTTCTTCTATTCAAATAGAGCTATATAATATTAGGTGGAAGTGAAGTATGACGCAAATGACAAAACATTACCATTTTTCATAATATTCAGTATTACACCAAGAAAATTAGCGAAAATAAAAGAGAAACTCGAAAAAAGTCCTATCCGCGTGATTATTGTAAAATTGTCTAAAGGAACATAATATCTCTCGTCTCGTGAGATAAACTGTTGGTCGTAGAGGGTACTTTTTTATTTTAAAACTATTTTTTGCCAGCTATCCATTGCACCTATTTTCGGTGACATAGCATAAATAGCAACAATGTTATTCATATTGTTTATAAGCGAAAAACGCACGGTTTTTTAATGCACAATTTGAGAATGTTAATGTCAAAAAAACGGTAATATTTTTTAATAGGTCGCTTAATTGCGTCTTTAAGATTACAATGACGCTTTCAGAATCATGTTTGGTTGAAAATTAACGACTGTACAGAGGCTTAAAGTTCATGACTTTTGGAGCCTCCGCTATAAACAAATAGAATTGTGCGAAAACTATTGCACCTACAGCAACCACTTTTGGTACTCTTTTGAAGTATGATAAAACCCTCAACTTGTCATAGGTTTTATAAAATTTTAACAATAAATGCGATAGTTATAAACAAATTAAGAAATGGGCAATTTTCTTGTTTTTTTGCAATAACTTTTTTGTTTATTAACCGATTTTAATTTAACAAGTCTCATTTTGTAGATAATTTTACTCCCTATAAGCTGTCTGAGAGTCACTTTTTGGCTAAAATTGATGGTTTTCCCTGCAAAGTGAAAAAACTGTTTTCCTCACTTATTTGTTTAAATAGAAAAGTTAGTTAATAAAAGTTTTTGACTCACGAGACGAGAGATGTGTTGTATTATATTCCTTTAGACAATTTTACAATAATCTCGCGGATAGGACTTTTTTCGAGTAAAAATTTAATTTGCTTGGTCTATATTCTATTTCGAAGTGTTTACTAGCTGCTTCAGGTGACCCCAAATATAGAATCCAGAGGATTTGAATCTGGGGGTCTGGGTGGTCAAAGTTGCGGACCCCCTCGACTAATCCATCGTTCTGGAGGTACATTGAAGAAACTTCATTGAAAAGTTAAATTAAAAACGAAAAATATTTTAATATAAAATACATATATAAAATATTACTGTTTTTCTTGAAATTATTTGCATTTAAATTCCATGCCTGCATAATATTTACCAACTTATCAATGAAGTTGTTTTATATGCATGCCAAGATACTAGTATCAAATGAAATTACAGACTATATTGCATTATATTTAAATAAACAAAACATTACATTAGTCGCGTAATGACTTAATAAATATTTTATATTTTTTAACTATGCAGACCGATTTCAAATCCTCTATTTTTTGATAACCGATTTAGTTAAACTATCTAAGTATTTTTAAATTTATGTACCATGTTTATAAAATAATAGCAAGGAGGAGTCTCTAGATAAATGAAAAACAAAAAAATGAATGACTCATCATAGAAAAAAAAACATGTTATTTAAAATATATCTCACTTTCTATTATTTACAGCATGACCTTGCTACAGTTAACTGTAAAATGGTAAGAAAGATACCGTTAACACCCACCGTAAGTCTAGTTCATAATTATTGTTTTCCTTTGTTGACGTGAAGGTTATGCAATATTTTTTATAAGAAAAATGAGTTCCTAGATTATGAAATATCGAAAATTACCATAATAGAGAAATGTAGGTGTGATTTTAATATACACCATTTGTATTGTAAGATAAAAAAAACTGAAGCAAAACACTGATCTCATGATTTGATCATTTATTTATACCAAGGCGACGAACTTGAAAAATCAGTTTTAATATTTAGACCAGGGCGGATCTATTTTGAGGTGGATGTGAGAGGGGCAAGCAATTTTTTTCTGGATTACCTTCAGTACTACTCACATAATAAAAGTGTAGATCCCTAGATCTGGGCGAGGTCCGGAATATCTTCAAAATTGCAAAAATGTTTAAAAAATGCTTATTTTATCTAAATTTTTTACTTATATCTTGGAACCTATGCATTTTGGAAGAATATTGAAGGGGAAAAAGGTTTTAGAATTGAATTTCGCACAATGTACTATACCTAAGTTAAAAATGTTTAAATTTATTACCGATGTTGCAAAATAGCAGTAATCGATGAAAAAAAGGCAAAATAATGAAGTTTTTTGGATATTTTTTTTTAATATTTTAATTGCTCCGAGGGCATTCTAATTTTATTAAAAAAAAACTTTAGAGTATAGTAAAACAACACACCAAATTTCATAAAAATCGGTTCGATATTTTTCGAATTTTTGAAAAAAAAACTAAATTGCAAATTGATAAATCTAATCTAAATATTTAAAAATAAAAAAGTGTTTAAAAATTTTAAGGTTGAGCGGCATTTTCTATGTGAAGAAATTTTCAAGTATCTAGATGCTTTATTTGAGGTTGTGCAACATTTTGAAAATTCGAAAATTGTTTTTCAAAATTTTTTTAAAAAAATTATTTTGAGAGATTTAATCGTATTCCAAAGCAAAGAATCTAAAATTTGTAAAATGAACTTATATTCTTATTTAGGTACCATTTCCTTATACCTACAGTCAACAGTAACACACTATTCATTGCAACAATTACGGCCGGTAAACATTTCATAATAACGGTTGTTGTACCAAAACCGCTAAACGATTATAATCACAATGTTGATATTTCTAATGAAATGGCCTTCGGTTTGGGCAGGTATAATTATGGTCGGAAAGTGTGACATAGTTGTTCGGATTTTGAGGTCTACATCCATAAAAACAACCACACCGAAAACAGAAAAGAAAGTTCTCTAAATGAACTTGATCTTGACCTATTACGGCTTTCTGGTTTTATCCGGACAATATGGTTTTTAGTAGCTCTCCGAGATTTGCAACATAGAGAAAGTTTCGATTAGACTAAACGGTACATCTGAGATAGAGTTGAATTAAAATATAGTGTATAATATAATAGAATGTTTAATTTCATATGTATCATCAAACTGTTTCTTAATTGTTTGTACCATCCAAATATTCAACAATAGTATAGGTGTAGTCCAGTTGTTGTCAGAAGTTACATATATTAGCATCAATAAATCTTTAGAAACACGAACAAAATATTTTGACAACTCTGTTACTTGGACTGTTTTTAGAGATCTTACAAAATTTAACTAAAAAACTTGGCTCACCCTGTATGTATATACATAAATCTTCAAAAAATATACGTCTATTAAGCACGTTATAGCAGTAATAAAAAAATACATAATACGTCGTGACGGACCGAAAAAAATTCAGCTGGATATTTTCCAACAAAACATTTACATACGTGCAACGTGAGAAAGTGATTATGTGCATTACATTAAACAAAAAAAAAATGTGAAAGCTAAATAAAAGACTATTGGGAAATTTCAGTGTTTTTTTTTAATGAATTTAGTTGTTAATTTAATTATTCTCTAATTTTTCTACAATCAAAATATCAGTTTCAAGCAACTTTCTTTCTAACAATGCCAATCTTCGGATAATTGGAATCTTAACTGATTATAAATTATAGTTAAACATTGTGTCGATTTGACAGCCTTTAAGTACTGTTTTGTTAACCAAGTTAATTTAATTAATAAATTTGTCTTATCTCAGAATGTCTTTTAGTCAGTAGTTGATTCATTTTGTGATTTATCTTTAAAGGTATAGTTCTGCTGAACAAAATATACAGGGTAGCCCATCGAAAACGTACCGCAAGGCATTACAGAGTAGTAATGAACTTTTCGGCAAAATCCAAAAACAGGTAAAGTTTGCTTCTGAGGGGGACAACTTTTGGCGCAAAAAGCATAGCAAAATCTTCAACCCCCTAAGTGGGGGTGCCATCCCACAAATTTTTTTAAATGGGAATGGGGGTCAAGTGGGGGGTCATTAGAAAGGGCTTTTAATTCTCTATACATCGATTCTTACTTTTTGAAAATCGATCCATTATTTTAGAAAATATGCAGCTTTGAAAATACGAACAATATTTTTGACGAGAAATGCGAAAATCGATTTAATTTTACTTCAAAACTTACGGTATTAGCTTGGTAAATTCCTTCAAAAGAATTCGCTGTTTTTTTTTTTGATTTGCGAATTCTTTAGCCTGATTTTGGTGAGCAAAAAATTGTCCGCTTTTTGTTTCGTATTTAGATAGGCCACAAGAAGTTGCTAGATAACTGTCTTGTGACTTGTAGTTGAAGAGTACCAATACTGCCGAGTCTTTTAAATTGATTAATTATGGTGTACTCAATTCCAGAAAGAGTAGAAATTATTGAGCTTTTTTTCAAAAACAATGAATGCGGAAATCGGGTCGCCGAACTGTTCAACCAACGGCATCCTGAGAAACATGCGTCTGGAAAAATTGTTCGCGAATTGGTGGCCAAATTTCGCGAAACTGGCTCCGTTCATAACAAAAAGAGGCAGGTTGAAAATCCGGTACTAAATGAACCTACGGAAATAGCGGTATTGGGGCAAGTGGCAATGGATAGTACGCTGAGTACAATGCAATTGGCTACTGCGACAGGAGTGAGTCGTACAAGTGTCCAACGAATATTAAAAAAATACAAATTCCATCCTTATAAGATTCGGCTAGTGCAAGAGCTAAATGAAGACGATTTTGATCGTCGTTTGCAATTTTGCGAAATAATGACTGAACGAGCGATAAACGATAATTTCCTCTTTAATGTGTGTTTTTCGGACGAGTGTACGTTCTTCTTGAATGGTTTAGTGAATCGCCATAATTGTCGTTACTGGGCTGATACCAATCCAAGGATTTTCCATGAGACACACTCCCAACACCCCCAGAAGTTGAATGTATGGGCAGGTATTTTTGGAAATTCCATTGTAGGTCCTTTTTTCCTTCCTGGAAATTTGACAGGCGATATGTACTTGGATTTACTACAAAATGTCATCGACCCAGCTCTAACAAATATCATAGAGGACGACCCTGCTTACAATGAACACGAACTGATTTTCCAGCAAGACGGAGCTCCTCCACATTACTCGCTCAATGTGCGCAATTACCTAAATGAGACGTTTCCAGGACGCTGGATAGGACGAAGAGGTGCAATTGAGTGGCCCCCTCGGTCACCCGACTTAAATCCTTTAGATTTCTTTCTCTGGGGGCACATTAAAAGCAAAGTTTACAGCACTCCACCTGATACCTTGGAAGATCTGCGAGGACGAATCATTAATGTATGTCGCGAAGTAACACCGCAAGTGCTCCAGAATGTTCGACAACGGTTTGAAGACAACCTGTATCATTGTATGCAAGTTGGCGGACAACATTTTCAGCATTTACTTGACTAATACCGTAAGTTTTGAAGTAAAATTAAATCGATTTTCGCATTTCTCGTCAAAAATATTGTTCGTATTTTCAAAGCTGCATATTTTCTAAAATAATGAATCGATTTTCAAAAAGTAAGAATCGATGTATAGAGAATTAAAAGCCCTTTCTAATGACCCCCCACTTGACCCCCATTCCCATTTGAAAAAATTTAGGGGATAGCACCCCCACTTAGGGGGTTGAAGATTTTGGTATGCTTTTTGAGCCAAAAGTTGTTCCCCTCAGAAACAAATTTGACCTGTTTTTGGATATTGCCGAAAAGTTCTTTACTACCCTGTAATGCATTGCGGTACGTTTTCGATGGGCTACCCTGTATTTCAGTGTGTTCATATTATTCTAAAGTTAGATTCTTAAGGATGTAAAATGCTGAAACAGGAAACTAAAAGATGTAATGGAAGAAGGAAGACAAAATAAATTATTTCCTCTAGAATTTAATAAACTGTATGATTATAATAAAAGTGCATTAATTTACTTAAGTCAACGTTTCTCGTATTAATGGTCAACTCAAATCAGGTTTACTTTAAATATTTAAAAATTTACTTCAGAGGTATTATGTTTCTTATTAAGTTTAGCATTTTTTTTTACTTTAAACTAATTAATAGCTAACCAGTCCAGTAGTGATATTAATTATTTCACCACATTCAACTTAAGAGTGAGAAGTAGACGAAATATTTAATTAGTCTGTGTTAATTAGCAAATATAATAGCATAATTAAAAATTGATCAGGAGATGCAGTAACAGATAAACAATTGACTGTATGGGTAATAATGAATTAATATAATCTAATTGAATTTTAATAGAAACTAGATCCCATTTGCATTTAAAATCAAAGGCTAATGAAATCTAATTATTGCAACGGATATTAGATTCGCGCTAATCTATTTTTTATCATCGTTTTTTATATTAACACATGTTAATGAAATTCATTTACTGTATTATGGAGTGTTTGCAACTGTTTTTTATGTAAGTCTATATGTAAGTGTTAGCAATTAAGCTGTTTGAAAATAATTTTTTATTTTGTATTGTCGAAAGTTTTAAAAATAAATAAATATGTAAGCTGAGAATGTAAAAATAATATCTGTAATTATTTTAATTTGAAAAATATTACCAAATTCATGGTCTGATAACTTAAAGTTGTAAAGCCTTTAATTGAATTCAGCGATAAAATTTGCATAACACGTTCGTTTAACATTATGCAATATATGACACAATATTCAGCAGAAATCGGTGCAACACATATATAGATTTATCCTAACTTCATCGATATGGAAATGGTAGTAGGCCCGCCCATTTTTTTTTACATTGGGTTATTATTATGCTAGGAACAAATGTTCATTAACTTAAATATAATATTGCTATCTTAGTCCAAGCATTCTGTCACGGATTAATGTTAAATTTGCAGAAATTATTACCTGGACAAAAAAAATATGACCGTATAGAAAATTAAATTTTAAATTGATTTTCTTATTCTTTAAACTCGATCCAAAATGGCGAACATGGTTAAAAAAAATCGCAAAGTTGAAAAAACCTGTTTTTCTAAAATAACTAAAAAAATATAGCACGTATTGAAAAATTTTAAATGAGAATGTTGTAGGTTTTAAAAAGATCTATCAACTGATGTTTTTAAAGTATCGATTGCTTTGTTACTTTTCGAGATATATCGAAAAAACCGTTAAACATCTTCTCTTTTCTCTTCTACTATAACTCGTTTACATTTACTTTCCCATATTTGCTATTTACTGCAAGCATAGCCCGCGGCAAGCCAAAAAAGTACATTTTTGAAAAATTTAAAAATATTAATTATTTTTCGAGATATATCGATTTTTTTTTATAAAAGGCGCTCTCGAAAATTGGCTAGATCTTCTCAGCGGATAGCCCTACAGTAATGATTTTTGGTTTATTTTCTTCGTAAAGAGTTATATTATCATGCTGTTAAAAAATGTTGACGATTTTATTAATTTTAAGGATCAAAAAATGACTGAAAAAGTTGCACTTTTTTTGTGTTTTTTTTTTCAAATAACTATTTCAATTTTTATTATTTTTTTTTTACTTAATCTGGGGTAGCTAAACACGAATATTATAGCATTTTCGCCTTAGAAGCAAAATAGACCCGTAAATGTTTAGTTTTCTTTCTTTAAAAGTCATTATCATAAAATAAAAATTGAAATAGTTACATACCCAAAAAAGTGCAACTTTTTCAAAGCCATTTTTTGATCCTTAAAATTAATAAAATCGTCAACATTTTTTAACAGCATGATAATATAACTCTTTACGAAGAAAATAAACCGCAAATCGTTACTGTAGGGCTATCCGCTGAGAAGATCTAGCCATTTTTCGAGAGCGCCTTTTTTTCAAAAAATCGATATATCTCGAAAAATAATTAATATTTTTAAATTTTTCAAAAACGTACTTTTTTGGCTTGCCGCGGGCTAGGCTTGCAGTAAATAGAAAATATGGGCACGTAAATGTAAACGAGTTATAGAAGAAGAGAAAAGAGAAGATTTTTGACGGTTTTTTCGATATATCTCGAAAAGTAACAAAGCAATCGATACTTTCAAAAAATCAGTCGATAGATCTTTTTAAAACCTACAACTTTCCCATTTAAAATTATTCAATCCGGGCTATATTTTTTTAGTTATTTTTAAAAAACCGTTTTTTTCAACTTTGCGATTTATTTAACCGTATTCGCCATATTGGATCGAGTTTAAAGAACAAGAAACTCAATTTAAAATTTAATTTTCTATACGGTCATATTTTTTTTGTCCAGGTAATAATTTCTGTAAGCTTTTCTCTATAATGCTTGGACTATCTATAACCATGAGAAGTTTTCATTTTTTAAACAAAGTTATAGCAACAAGTCGTAGTATTAGTAATATTAGGTTTATTGCTAGAATCATATTGAAAAGCTAGTAACAAAATAAATGTGTTCTTAGAATTTCAATGTTAATTTAAAAAGTATACTGTACAATTACATTACAAAATTGTCGTGCTATTAATACTGACAGGAAATAAAAAAAATTAGGTCTAATTCTCAACCAAATAATGTTGAAAACTGAAAAAAAATTACCAAGAATACTAATTCAAAAGTCGAGAAAAATAACCAAAATGCATGGGTTTTGTCACTAATAGGCTATTGATTATATCCAAAAAAACAGCGTTAAAAAGAACTATGACGTTCAAGCAATTTTATTGCATGAATCGTTCAAAGGGTCATTCTAGATGAAAAAACCGAGGAGTGCTATTAAATTAGAGGGTGGAAATTGGAGATAGGGGTGAAAATACACCCCTTTCAGTTTTTTAATTGTAGTTCGAAAACAAAGCAAAATTTCGCTTTAGTTCATGGGAAAAATGATTTAGAGAATTGAATTTTCCATCGAAAGGGCTTATTTAAAAAAATTAAAAGGAAAATTTTATGCAAAATATCGTAAATAAACAATTTGAAAAAAGCATTGATTGCTTCATAAAAAAAGTAGATAAAATTTCCTTCAAAAAAAGAGGTCGTAAAGTATTTTTGGATGAAAATTGACTGATATATGGCCGCTCAAACTTACCCAATTTTTCGATTTTCGTCGCGTTTAACTATATACGTTTTAATTCTCATTCTCATTCAAGGAAATAAGGCGCTCAAGGATTTTCATGACATGACTTGTTCGAAAGGCCATTAAAAATGAAAAAACTGCGGGGTGCTATTAAATTAGAAGGTTGAAATTGAAGATAGGAATGGAAATGCCCTTTTGCAGTTTTTTAAATATAGCACGAAAATGAAGCAAATTTTCGGTATAGTTCATAAAAAAATTTTTGTAGAGAATTGAAGTTCCCATCGAAATGGCTTATTTAGAAATTTTAAAAGAAAAATCAAATTTTTTTGCTTTTTTTCAAATTGTTTATTAACGATTATTTTGCATAATTTTTTTTTTAATTTTTAAATAAGCTATTTCGATGGGAAATTCAATTCTCTAAATAATTTTTCCTATAAACTTTAGCGAAATTTTGCTTCGTTTTTGAGCTACAATTAAAAAACTGAAAGGGGTACATTTTCATTTCCACCCTCTAATTTAATAGCACTCCGCTGTTTTCTTCAACGTCATAGTTCCTTTTAAAATCCTATAATCAATAGCCTATAATTTACATGCCATGAGTTGCCTATTCTGACTGAAAGGTATGTCTACCAGAAAGAAATTTGTTATCACAAACGGTTAAAAAACTATAGCCAAAGGTTTTAAAGAAAATTTGTAATTTGATTTAATTAAGTTTTGATCCAGGACTTTTTGACATGGTCATTCCACATCCGGGCTAGAATATGCAATTACAGTATATATAATTCGTCATGAAACATCCTGTACATTTTTTGTACGGATTTCTAAAAGCTTATGTAATTGAACACAACAAATAATAATCAAGGTGCTTAACTTCCTTTTTCCTCATTCAGAAAAAAAATTTATCAAATTAAAAAAACGCGAAGCGCTAATTTCTTTCATAATAACACTATGCCTTCCTGTGATCAAAATCAGGACATTTAAAGGATGTGGTTGTTCGAGTACATCCTTAAATATTTAGTTATATTTTAGAAATGCCCTAGTAAAATTGATGTATCTGCAAAAGATGTACCGTTCTGTTAGAATACGGAAAGGTTTTATTTTTATTGAAAACAAATTTGTGCCATTAAATTATTTGATTCGGTTTTACGATTTGGTAAGGTGTTTTTATATTTCATTACGACAGCAATCATTAATAAATATGTTTATCAATTAGTTAATCCATATACTTTTAAATTTGGCACAATATTAGAGCTGAACTGTACACGAAACACGTTGGTAATAAATTATTTTATACCAAGATGTACGTTTATAATTTTTATTAATTTTTACGATATAAAATATATCTATTAATAATTATTTAGATAGATCTTTAAAACCCAATAGTAAATTACGTTTTTTTTCTTGTACTTATGGAATCATATACTGTTAACTTTCATTATTTCTGAATGTCAGTGACATGTAAGTAGGCTGTGGACACTTTATTTACCAATTCACTTGAACTTTTAGATACTAATTTAATTTTTATTCTACTAAATATGTGTTTTAAAACTTTTAATAATATAACTTGTTATGTATTTATGTTTGCCTACTAGAAGTTTGTTTTTAATTAATATCAAATAGTGATAATTTTATATGTAATAATTGATTTCGATGAGAAACATTATTTTGCAGAAATATTGTCAAACAACCTAATTTTCAGACTAAGTGCAATATGTTAAATAAATTCATTAATTATTATGATAATCAGCAAAATTAATTGGTTTATTGCCCTTGTTCTGTCCTATAAAAATATCGATACATTTTGACTATATATTAAAAGATTCAATGTTTGTCATCGTCACTTTCTTGTTATCTCACTAAAAGCCTCTTAAAATAAGTAGCTCGTACAGTAGCACAGGAAGATGTGCCTCAAGGAAGTAGTATGAATAATTAAATCCACTTTCATAGTGAACGTCAGTACACTGTCACTTAATGGTTATCTAGATTGACAACGGAGAGACTATTAACGACGACATTGAGGAGTCACACAAAGCTTTCGATTTAAAAGACAGAAATGACATAAAAATATGTAATCTCTTTGAAGACCAATGTAGACATAGTGATAATTAATTAGATGGTGGTGGACATTTTGAGCATATGTTGTAGTTTGTTTTGTACTTAATTAAATTAATATGATTATTTGGACGATGTGAATCTTTTACTAAAATTCGAGCTATAATTTAAGCCCAACACTCTTCGTATTACAAAATATTCCGTAGAACAAGTCTGCCGCGTGCACGCGTGGTGTGCGTCAGCTGTGTAACATTAGGTTAAGCGCTGTTGTCGCGTTGTAATGAAACTCCCTAATATTAATACTCGTATTTGAAAATTGTTAATCTTACGCCCCTGTAATATACAACTTTTTTTTTCATTTATAATTACTGTATCTCATGCTGAAGTAATGGCAGTCAAACTTCTTACACCCTGTAGTATTTCGTAGTTGTTACAATAAAATGCTAACCTCAAAGAAAATACAATTGTAAAAGAGTCTTTATCAAGGCGACGTGTTTCTGAAGGTTGTATAATGAAAAAAAAAGTAATAATTTCATACAAGATGATGAAACTCAATTAAAAATTATATTTGTGCCTTTTTTTACTGTACATGTTGACAAAAGTTACACTGTTTGTAATTGTCTAGATGTCTTCAAATATTCTTTCTTTTTATTAAATAAAGATTAATAGTGATAAAATTAATTCAACGTCAAATGTCAAAAACCTAGTGTATGTAAACTAGGGCATGTGTAAATAAGTATCCAAGTATATATTACCGGCATTACATAATCCGAGCAAAGAGCGAACAAGCTTTTAGAAACAAAATTCTTCAGTTAATTTAATTACCATAATAATAACAATTTGGAGTGAAAAGTAGCCAGTATTACATCTGACGAAATTCTGGGTTAGAGTATGTGAGATAGCAATTAGGAGCAAATTCGCATGTAATTTTTATGAAACATTACCCAACAAGCTTTAAAACGTAGCATGAGGAGTAAGGAGACTAGTAAGGTATGTCATAATACATTTTATCCTACCCAATTGTAAAATGTTTTTTATTATACACGGTGGTCACTGTTAAGGTGTAGGTGCACCATTAGTATTTCGTAAACAAGAAGATATACAGGGTTGGTTAAATTACAAAAAAGTCGCATATTGTCATGCCCATTTGGATTATAAAAAAATGGAGATAAGCTGAAAAAACTGAAAACTTGACTTTCCTTATTTCTTCCATATCTTTTTTATTATTAGAAGTAGAGGATTATTTTCTCTGGGGATTTGACTCGAGAAATGCTTTGGATCGAACACCTAGGGAAACAATTTGAACAATTTATATAATTTGTATTTATTTGTTTCCTGCTATTGATTATTAATTTATTGTCAATTTTTCATAATAAAACGTCAATATTGAACACTTACAGTAACAAATGATAGTTTGTTTACTTTTAAACAGATATGTAAAAAATATTCATTTTTTTTCATGGCTACTACGATCGAATTAAATAAATCATAAAATTGATCCTTTTATAAAATCTTTTCCCCCAATTATTATAAATCGTTGATTTCGAAATTTAATACTTCATAATGGTGCAAAATCCAATATGGCGTCCATAGAAAAATCAGAAGTTAGTTATAAAAACATAAGGATCTAGTAGGTGTGGAAGGTGTCCCAATAAATAGAGCATATCAACTAATGTATACGTACCGATTTTAATTACTCTACTTTTAATTATAAAAAAGATATGAAAGAAATAAGAAAAATCAAGTGTTCAGTTTTTCCAGTTTATTTCAGGAACTTATCTTCAATTTTTTTCATAATCCGAAATTGCATGAATTGAATGAAACTTATTTATAATTTGACCAACCCTGTATATCTTCTAGTTCAAGCGATACGAATGGTGTACACCTTAAAAGTGATCACCCCGTAAAACTAATTTCTTTGAGAGTAGTCATATATGTTTAAAAAAAATACAACTACCAAATGTTTACTTTCTTTTAAAAGTAGCACAGAACATTGTAAAACGTATTTTTGTTTATAAATCGAAGGTGTCTAAATTTATGTAAAAATATTTACATAAAATATTATCTATACTATCAACGAATTTATTTGATTTACATATTGTTTGTAAAAGTATGCCGAAAGTCTAATTTAGGAAGAAGCCTTCTACCGCCAAGTAAGAAACATGAGTAGGTATTAACAATATTGAAATATAAAAATGTAGCTTTTACGGATAATTTATAAAGCGCATCAATTTTCTTTGGAAATTTTTAACGTTGACGATAACAGCACTACTATTAAACATTCACACATTCTAACCATAAGGACATTGAACAGTTATGTGATAGATTTTTTAGTGACACATGATGCAGAATTGTTAATCTGCGAGAAAAATTTATGTATTTATAGTAAATTACATTGCACGTCGCTATTGCATGCTGTTTGGATTATATCCATTTCTTTTTACAGAAGGCAAAAGCAAGCAACCTTTCATACAAGTTGCAAAGGCTCGGACAAATTTTAATGGGTGATTTTTCGTCATAAATAATGAAATAAAAAAGTTCCAATAGTTCTTACTCGGGATACAAGTCGTTCCAAATTAAAGAGATTATAAAAAAAAGGTTAAGTAACGCCTAACGTTAAAACAACTATAATTACCCATGCATCTACCTGAAAAACAGAGAGAAATATTTTTTGAAAGGCTTTGACGTTCTATAGCAATAGTTAATAAAATTAGAAATATCTATGTATGGAAGTCAACCATTAAAGTTGGTCAAGTACTCTCTGTACAAAAGCTGCGAAATAAATTGTCTGTAAAGTCATTTTTCAATTCTCCAGTTTTCTAATTCGCTTTAGTATTTATCAATGATCTTCGCTTCATTTATAAATTTAAAAATAGAATATATAAATGTTTTTGAGATTTCCCCCCTTACATCATTTGATTTTTTTAAATAAATGAATGCCAAACAATATAGAAACAAAGTTAAATCTTTTTAAATCTGACATCCTATAGATTTTAACATATCTGGATAAAGGTATTGCTCTAAGGAAGATATAGACATACACTTTTGTCAACGAACTCTGACAATTTCTGCGTAAAGCTGTTTTGGCCATAAATATTAGAGGCAGACCTGTCAGAATTTATATTACTGTGATCAGAATCAGAATTTGAATTATCCAAATGAAAAAATATAGGTATAGGTAGTTCATTTATTTGTTGTGCCCAAAAGTAACATAGTATGGTTCGAAAACTTATGCATAAAAAGTTGTTTTTTTAATTCTTTTAATAAAACCTATACCTAGGTCTAGAAATATAACCTTTGGGTTTAAAAAATTGAAAATAAAATTTCATCTAATGGAAGTTTGCGCAGAATAGTTTTTTTTATTACAAATAGTTTTCTGTTACATTATAAAACACGTGAAGTACTTAAAAATTGTTTTTGGAGATAAGACACTCCATTTTTTTAACAAAATATTCGATTATTCTTTGTGCTTTGATAATCAAATTTCCAAACTCTGAACAGATATCACACGACATCACTCACCTTAACTTGTACATGCTGAGTTTTGTCCTGACAATGGCACTAATGGTCGAAAGTGACAACCGCACAGTACTCCACATAGGCGCGCGTTACAACAGTAAGGTACAAGGTGAGGTGCCTCTCCAACTTCTTGCGCGCAAGAATGAAGTAATCCGGGGAGCGAATACACAACTGCGGATGATGTGGGTTACGGCGGTCGAACCGAAAGACTGTCTCTTGGCTGGTAGGCAGCGAAGACGAAGACTTTTTATGCCGTTGATTCTTGGAGAGAGAGACCCCTCCAAAGCCGAACCACCTTCAGGTGGGTCAGATAATTCATGTTGCGAAAATAGGTTAACTGAGCCCCAGTTATAAGATCTGAGTTAGTCCGTAATTACGGATGTAAGTGTTATAATCCGGAAAAAATGCTGCAGTTTTGCTTATTTTTCGTAAAATGTCTAGAAACAGTAAACAACACAGTCGTATCAAAAACAGTGTTCCATTCCTCGGATCAAATGCACCACCACCCTTCAGTTTTTTTTAATTGCCGTAATATCACTTCTAGAACCAAAAGAGCATTTAAAACTGCTTTTAGAAGGTTTTCTTTTGGGCACAGCCCTCGAAACGATATGATCCTAAATATTTTGAGTATCCAAAGACTCAGTCAACCTTCGCAATGCCCGAGATGAATATCAGAAAACCACCTCTTAAAGATAAAAACATAAAACACACCACAGAAATGAGACGACCCCTAAATCCAAAGCCAAAGGCTGTGCAGAAGGGGGCTACACTTGAAAAAACGCGGACAAACACCCATTACACAACCCCTCTAAAAAAAAGTGGCAAGTCCGAAAGACAAGACCCTGGTATCCATGTGGTTTTGGGATAGCTGAATCCGAATCCGGTGTCCGTTTGACGCGATTGGCTCTGGTTTAAGGTCAGTTGAAGGTCAAATGTAGAAAATCAATAGTTAACAAACTAAACCTATGTTTCTATACGTTTTTGGGGTAGCCGAACTCGAATCTGGTGTCCGTTTGACTCAATCAGATCTGGGTTGAGGTCAGTTCAAGGTCAAATGTAGAAAATCAATTAAAAATAAAGTAAACTTACATATCTGTACGTTTTGGAGTCGTTGAATCCGAATCTGATGTCCGTTTGAACAGATCAGGTCTATTAAATACTTTCTAATAGAAAAATATCAATCAACATACGAAACAGTGAAAAATTTGATTGGGTTTGAGCAGAGAGTAAGGTTTCACCAAGATATTAAAAAAGGAGGAAATCTAGGTGGCAATAAAACTATCACTGATATTGCTAGTGATACTAGTGATGACGAATATATTCCATATCACGTTGTGAAAAAGACAGGAACAATATCACAGAAAAAAAGTAAATGATGTTCGAGATTTGGGCCTGGCAGAGAATGGAGCAGAGTTCCTAATACTTATCATGGCTAAAAAAATACTATGTAAGCCGGATAAGTGAAAGCTTTTTACTATTAGTACAGAAATAAGGAATATTTTTCTAACGATGAAGAATTTTCCTTAGGTTACTACAATGATATTGTTGGATGAATCACTTCAAACATGGATGTTATAAACTTAACGAGTATAGTGGACTGTTCATTGATTCGTCAAAGAGAAGCAAGAAAGCTGTTCTACTGCATAATACAAATGTGTATGCAGCCATACCTGTAGCACATTCAAACAAGAGTGCCGTAATTTGAGAATAGTCTTACGAACAGTCAAATACGAACAACATAAATGGCAAATTTGTGAGAATCATCACAATAATACTGGGACAACAATCGGTACTATCAAAGTCGAGAAAACTTAAAATAAATCTACTTCGCAGTGGATAGCAGTAGCAGTGGTAGCAGTATCGATACCATAATAGTGGGATATAGTGATTTCATGTGATTCATCAAGGCAAAAAACCTCCTCTTGAAAATATGTTCTCAAGAATCTCAAACGACACGAACTGACTGTGTACGGACACGTGGATTTAAAGCTTACTTAATTAGGATTATTACTAGAATTTTGTCAGTCAAAACAATTAACTCGAGAGTCACGGGCTCAGAGTTACGTTTTCTTTCTTTAATCTTGTTTGTGACTCAAATTTAATACCCATAAATGCTTACTTTGATTGAGTTTAGAACTTGAGAGTATTTAGCGGACCTAATCGGATCAAATAGACCCCGTATTCGGATTCAGCGACCTCAACGTACAGATATATTGGTTTACTTTGTTAGCAATTGGTTTTCTACATTTGACCTTGAATTGACCATAACCCAGACCTGGTCGAGCCAAACGAACGCCGGAATCGGATTCAGCAACATCAAAAACGTATGGATATGTAGGTTTACTTTGTTGGCAACTGATTCTCTACAATTGACGTTGAACTGACCTTAACCCAGATCTTATAGAGTCAACTGGACACCGGATTTGGATACAGCGACCTCAAAAACATATAGATACGTTAGTATATTTTGTTGCCAATTGATTCCCTACATTTGACCTTGAATTAAACTTAAACCAGATCTGATCGAGTCAAACGAACATCGTATTCGGATTCAGCGACCCCAAAAACGTATAGATATGTAGGTTTAGTTTGTTTGCAATTAATTTTCTATATTTGACCTTGAACTGACCTTAAACCAGAGCTAATCGTGTTAAACGGACACCGGATTCGGATTCAGCGACCCCAAAACCATATGGATACCATGATCTTGTCTTTCGGACCAGCCACTTTTTTTTTGTGGGGCTGTGTCAACATTGCCAGTGCCGACGCCAGGGATCGAACTCGGACCAGAATAGGAATCCTGACCGAGAAATGTTTGCCACCGCACTCTCGACCGACTACGCTACCGTGGCGATTAAACCTAGCTAAATTCTATACTACAAAATCAAGCCACGAGACTGACAAATCCAACACAGCACACAAGTGAATGATATCCAGCACCCAGCTTATTAATAAGACACGAACCTAAATTCCTAGTCACAGGAACACTGTATACAGAACAAGGCAATTAAACAATTCAAACAATCTCAGTCCTGTAATCCAGTGTTGTTGATAGATACCAGAAACTCCCTCTCGCCAAATACCGAAAACTGCTACAACTTTAGATTTACAAGGTTTTTCCTTAGATGCAGTCCTCAAAAGGAATCTATCATCTATTTATTTATTTATTTATTTAGTTTATTTTGCTTATATGACATTACATGAATGTATAGCAATGGTCAATATGATGGCTAACAGTGGTTCACACAAAAATACAAATACAACACAGTATACAATATACAATATACACACTTATATACATATACACACACATATACATAAAATGCTAACATAACAAAGTAAATTGTACTACAATTGATAAAATTCGGAAACAGAATAAAACCATTTCTTTATTAAAATATTTTTTAGAGTACTTATATTTAAAGATATTCAAGTTATTACAGCGCTTAATGTTACCGGGCAAGTTATTAAAAATCCTTAAGCCAATATGACCAGGTGATTTCGATATAACAGCATATTTTGTGTAGGGCAGATGGAATCGATCCTTTTGTCTCGTATTTAAGTTATGAATATCACTATTTGTTTTAAATTTTGTTCTATTTTTATAAACATAAATACACATTTCTAAAATATATAATGGGGCAACGGTCATTACATCAAAATCAACAAAAAGGGTTCTGCAATATCGTGTACTTGGAACACTGGCAATTGTTCTAATCACACGTTTTTGTGAAATAAAAACAGTCTGCGATAAGGTGGTTACCCCATAAACAAATTCCATATCGTATTCGAGATTCTATTTGAGCATAATTTACGTTCATTAACTGATGTTTAGTTAGGACGTCTTTAATGTTTTTAAAAAGATAATTTGTGGAGTTTAATAAACTGACTAAATTTTCACAATGTGGCTTCCAATTCATATGTTCGTCGAGTGTAATACCTAGAAATTTTACTGGTTCCGTGATACATCAATCATGGTATACTGGAAATCTTTGAGAGAAAACTCTCAAAAGATTAATCCAAAGAATTAGTTGCGCTGAAAAATATTATTGTAAATATCAATTATAATTTCATTATCTCATTTTTAATTTTTTTCCTTTTTTAAACAATCGTAAATATTTAAAATGAAACGCTGACATTGAACATATAAATCTTTATTTTTAAATTCTAAATCAATTTCATCAACAACCGGTTCTACTAATTCAATATTGTCTGGCGGTATTTCGTTTTGTTCCGTTTCAAAAGGTCTCCAAAATGCCATGTTGTAATAATAGGTATCAGTAAACAAAATATCCCTCTTATTTCTCCCTTTCTCAATTGTAATATGAATGATTAACAGAAGGTGCCTATAGTAAATTAAAATTACCTGAATCACTGCAAATTCCGCATTGTTGCACTGCACTGCTAGGCAATTCGTCAACAACAGAAATTTATGGCCCAGTCGCCCAGTGCGGTTGTATTTGTGCGCTGTTTGCCCTCGCGCGCGTTTCTTAACTGAGGGTATACATTTCTACCACCTCCACGTTTAGTTCGGCCAGACCTGTATATGGGTATGGCTAAATAAATATGTAAAGTTATTCAAATATTTCAATGCCGAGTTACTGAGTAGCGACCAAACCTGGTGCATACTGCTAGCTCTTTGGTCTTCAATTGAGATCGAAAAGACTATACTTACAAATGTTATTAAACATCGTTTGAAAACATTAAAAAAAACGATTAAAAGCTAAAAAATTTTTTGTGTATAGCAGTGTTCCTATTAGAAAAGTTACTGTAAGTTATTCTATAAACTGGCAAAAATTATGGAAATGTAATTGAATGGTTTTTAAATACAAAAACGCAAACTAGTTGAATAATTGAATATACACAATACGTTGTTGAGAGTACTACTTTGATTAGAATTTTTATATCTCCACTGAAAAATTATAATTCACGAGGTATTGGGGTAGAATTTCAGGGGGTTGAAATGGGGCCAAAATCCCACCATTATGTCACAGCTCTTAGCTAAAAAATCAAGATATTATTCACTTATTATGATTGTTGTGTACCATGTTTCAAAAAAGACATATTTGTTTAGTAAACTTTTCTTCTTATTTAGTAAAATGTTATCTATAGAACACACCCCTATTATTTTTTCATGTGCTATCCTTTACCAACGAATGAAAATACAGAAGCACCCACTTGATATAAATATGCAAATATATATGTAATATGTATAAATTTACAATAACTGTTTTTTTGTATCAACTTACTGGGCGGTGAAATACTTTCTTCAAATTGACTGATTACATCGTTGGCTGTATAATTTCAGTCACCAGTTGCAAACAACAAAATCGAAAGGTTTTTCGTAGTATGTCTACGTGCTATGACACAGAAAGTACTACAAGAAACACAAACCCGTTATTAGGTAAAGGTAAACTAATACCATTAATAATATGCTTAACATGCTTAACTACTACAATTTAGTTATTTAGTTTACGTCGTTGTTAAACATGTACAATTACACCCACGCTGTGATTAGAAATTTTGAAATAATTAACAGATCGATAAGTATTTTAGGTTATTAACGCCGTATGATTTTTCCTGCCAATTTCCAGACACGTTGCTGTGTTTAGTTTTTTGATGTAAACTTGGTAGCACTGTAATCTACTGTGACGCGCATTATGTCAAGTAGTTTTTAGTATCCGCCTCAAAAGACCAGGACAATTCTTGGATTTTGCACTAATTGATGGACTAAGTATTTGACTATATTTTTTATACATTTAAATTATTTGTATAAGTTTCAAATTAATCATATCCGTCCTCTTTTCTGTTTTACCAAATCTGAGATATCCAGTTTTAAACAAAGAACAAGTACCGGTGTTTTATTCCAGAAAAAGAATAGACAACGATTTTTTTTTGGCACTTCATGGTGTGAATATGTCTCTGAATCAAGCTTAAATCTGAAGCTGCTACGATGAATACAAATGAATAAGGTAGTAAAAAAAATCGTTTATTAATTAGAAATATGCCACGCCTCCGCCATATGGCGAATGGAAGAACAGGTTAAGAGCTGATTGTTCATAAATCACTGCAAATTTAATTTTATCCTAATTTTAATGACATCATACTCCTAACTTTAGAAAACATTTTCTACATACTTGCGTTAAGGAGATATTCAAGCAATATTTGAATTACTATTTAGATCAATTTGGTGTCTTCATAATTGAAAGGAAGTAAAACTTTTTAGTGTTGTTTTTTTTTCTGTTTTCCTCTACCAATAATGCAAATTAATGTTAATTTTGGTTTAAATGGTCACATACTAATTTTTTAGTGCATTAATTTGCATTTTAATGAACAAAACATGTATAGTCAATACAATCCTAAAACTTATTGGTAAATTAGTACAACAGATGATAGTTTAAAATATTCAAAACTGTAAATAACTGTAATAATGTTTACATTATTTGATAAATTATAGACAATAACAAACAAAATGTATGCATGTTCCAATTGTGTAAACAATGATCAAGCACGTGCGATGCGAAACTATTGGTCGAAATGAACTGAATGGCAATATCCGCCCTTAGACATCGTATAATCACATCGTATAATATTTTCCATTTCTTATACAGGGCGTAGCAAAATCAATATCGGGGTTTTAAAGCTTTGTAGAAGTTATTACTGTTAACTTACAGTTACATCAAAATATAGATAATAGCTAAATGGAAAAACAAACTAAAGAAAATGCTAAAAAAGAAAGAGAAAAAAAATAAAAATTATGCGATATAATAATAAAAAGAGCGACGAAAACCTGGTCAATAATTGGTACGAGTCCCATGCGAGAGATAATGCTTTAATTTTTTCTTGAAATTCATAGTTGAATAGTTTTTAAATTGTACAGGTAAAGAATTATAATTCTTGCAAGCCTGATAGATAAAGCTTCTAGTGTATGAAGCAGTGGCGTGGTGAGGAATTTTTAAGAGGCGCGAGTAACGAGATTTAAACGATGCAGATTCTTTGTGGAGCCTTTGCAATTTCCTATGCAGATATTCAGGAGTACTACTGACCAATATCTTGTGAGTAAGGCTTAATAGATGCAATCTCCGAATGTTTACAAGGTTAAGATAACTGTCATTTCGAATTAAGTCGCTCACGCCTCGTTCGAATCTTCTGACACCGTACGCAAACCTAAAGCAACTGTTCTGAATTCTCTGTAATCGTATCAGTACTTAGTAGGGCTGGCCCATAAACACAATCACAATACAACAATCTTGAAAAAATTAGAGAAACACTTATGTTAATTTTTAACTTCGAGCTCAGTATACTCCTATGAGGATAAAGTTGCTTTACGTATTATAAGATGAGCGACAAAGAGTTACATGTTTAGTGAATCTTAACTCATCATCAAACAAGAGCCCCAGATTTTTACAACTGCCAGCAACGTCTAACACAGTGTTTCCCAATTTAACATTGATCTGGGATTTTACGGTGCATCTTTTCTTTTTGGGACCAAATACTAAGATTTTGGACTTATTTGGATTCAATTGCAACCTGTGAGCGGCTGAGATATTAAGTAATAAAAGTTAAATCATTATTGATGGCATTATTTAAAGAGTTTGCATCCCTACAGGAAAACTGTAATAAACTTGTGAATCATCTGCGTAATGATGCACTCTGTACGTGTTTAAATATTTATAAAAGTCGGCAATATATAAGGAAAACAACAGAGGCCCCAATTTGGACCTCTGAGGTACCCCATGAGTCACCGGCAAAGTGTCGGACATAATTGAGTTCACGAGAACTCTCCCGGTCAGATAACTACGGATGTAGGAGGAAGCGGTGATGTCAAAGCCAAAAAAAAATGAGTTTATCGCATAAGATATTGTGGTCCAATGTATCAAATGCCTTGCTGTAGTCTAAAAGAATGAAGCATGTGACTAGATCCTTGTCTGTTACGAAAAATAATTTTCGGCAACAAAAATAACTTGTTCCAAACCAAGTATTAAATATTATAAACACACCTAATAGTGTTTGTTTCATCGTCATACAGGGTGTTTATAAAATAGGGTTCCAAACTTCTGCTGCGTTTATAACTCATTAAAATAAGCCAAAAAGTTCCTATTAACATGTGCCCTAAAACACACCCTTAGGAAGTTATATGCCCTTAAAAGGGCTCAAACAAAACTGTTTTTTTTTTCAAATAAATTGCAGTTATGAAGGATCCGATCATTTAATATCTCATTTAGGACATAAACTAAGACTATTTAAATTTAGAGTTACACTTACTAATTAAAGAACTAATTACTACTGCAGACAATAGCTAAATGTGAAATACAAAATAATGGGATTAAAATTAGTAATATTAAGATAAATTACAAGAACTGCTCGAAGTGACCACCTTGCATTTCGATACATAATCCAGCTCGACGCTTCAATGATTTGCGAACTCTTTGGAATATTCTAGGTGTTTGCCTTATTTCCATGCAAGCGGTTTCAATTTCCTCCCGTAGTTGCTGAATGGTCTCAATTTGAATTTTATAAACCTTTGCCTTAAGTTGACCCCACAAAAATAGTGCAGGGGGTTAAGGTCAGGGGAACGTGGAGGCCAGGGAACAGGATCTCCTCGGCCTACCCATTTTTCCCCATACAACTCATTTAAGTGTTGTCTTACATTATGTAGGTAATGAGGTGGTGCCCCGTCCTGCATAAACCATATGCTTTGGCGTTCAATTAAAGGGACATCTTCCAAAAGTCCTGGCAAGTCGTTAACTAAAAAATTGTAATAATCCTCACCATTCAATCGATTAGGCAACACAAACGGTCCGATTAGCCGATCGCCTAAAATGCCTGCCCAAACGTTGACGGAAAACCGAATCTGATATCTGGACTGAAATATGCTGTGTGGGTTTTCATCAGCCAATTTATGAGCGTTATGAAAATTGACATAACCATCTTTGCTGAGGATGTAAACATCCGTAAACAAAATAAGAGATGCAAAATTCGGAATGCGCCTCGATTTTCGCAAAAACCATTGGCAGAACTGCCGACGTGGTTCGTAGTCATTCGGATTTAAAGCTTGAACACGCTGGATATGAAAAGGATGAAGTAGTTGTTCGCAAAGAATTCGCCAAACTACGGAAAAACTTATGTTATGCATACGTGCGACACTTCTTACACTAACCCTTGGATTGTCCTGCACAGCTCTCAATACATTTTCTTCCATCACCGGTGTTCTTACAAATCTGTCTCTGCCACGATCATTTACTCTTGGTTGGAACGAACCATTTTCTCTTAAACGTTGATGGATCCTCTGAAATACCTGTCGAGAAGGAAGTCTTCTATTCGGGTATGCTGCCGCATACAGACGCCTCGCTTCTGATGCATTTCCAGCCGCACGGCCGTACATAAAGTGCATATCTGCCATTTCCGTGTTTGAATATGACTCCATTTTATGAGTTGCAATAATGTTGTATACTTAAATTTTCCACTCACCACTTTTACTAATTAAACACTGCAAAGCTCAATTGACAGTTTATCAATAACTTAAATTGTTAAGCGTTGTGGCAACGTCAGTCTTTTATTTGCCATGGTAAACAGATTTTTGTAATTTTTGGCCTAATAACTTAAAGAGCAGAGTAATTTTCAAACTCAATTTACTCGAAAACCATTGGAAATATCGATTTGGACAAAGATAATATTTTTTACGTAAAATTGTTAAGATTTTATAAATCTGTAGAGAAAATTGTAAAAAAATTGAAATAAAAAAAATTACGGGCCGAAAACCCCCTTCACCAACCTAAATGGGACGCATATGATTTGCATGTCGAAAAACGGAGTAGCCCATGTTATTTAACGTAAAAAGTTATGTAAGACCCATAAATTTTTTTCTATTTATTTGCGACCGTTTTGTCAATAACAGAAAAAAAACAGTTTTGTTTGAGCCCTTTTAAGGGCATATAACTTCCTAAGGGTGCGTTTTAGGGCACATGTTAATAGGAACTTTTTGGCTTATTTTATTGAGTTATAAACGCAGCAGAAGTTTGGAACCCTATTTTAGAAACACCCTGTATAATCACATTAGATATAGTTATTAAGAAAACTGTTTAACTTCGCAAGTAGCAAGTTAGCAAAACAAATGAAATTCACTTAATGCGCAGAATTATAATTTTTATATCTTGATTTTATTTGTAGAGAAAATGGTTTAATTGAAAACAGTTACACATTCTTTTCTTTACGAGAATCTAAAGTCGGATTCCATTTTTCGAAGAGAACATTTGTTCTGACCAAAAGTGTATCACTATTTACCTTTCTAGAATTAAAAGATTAACAGCAAATGAGACAATCTCACTGATATTTGCGTCATGGAATCATTGTCTCTCTCCATTGGCATTTAAAAATGAAGAAATTAACCTGTTTTTTAGATCGGTTATTAGCGATATATATTATTTTCGTACCTAGAAAACGCAGAGGTAGGGTTGCCTTTGCGAAATTTGGATAATGGATTAGATCAGAATTTCTTCACTAATCTGTAAATACCTCTCGTTCCACGCGAACATGAGACAAATAAGTGATATAATTAATGGTCTTCCAAGGTCAGTTACTCAGGTTGGGCTCACCTGAATAGGCAGGTTTCTTTAAAGCTTTTATTTATCACGCAGTAATAAATTTCTTAAGTTATTTATGCTCGTGGATAACGTTTTTTTTTTCTGTAGCAAAAAAAATGTATATTGCCACTCATAACTTATAATATCCTGCATTATGGAAAAATCTTAACAATGAAAAAGTGATAGTTATAAACTAGCGACAGTTGGAGATGACGGGGGTCCCGACACGCCAAGGGCTTGTTTCATTGGGTCCTTACAAGAAGTCTAAAATTTCCGGAAAAATTGTGCGAAGAAAAATTAGAAAGATACGAAAAATTTGGAAAAATTTAATTTTTATTTTAATATTATTCCCTTAAAAAGGAGCCCTCCGCAGAATTCAGCAAGGAGACCTAAACGTACCCAGTCCGACACTGATCATACATTTCATAGTTTCTAATTAAAAGCAGTTACCTACACTTTTAATGCAAAAATTTTTATATAAAAATATGAAGTTCTCAAAATGTCGTGATACTAAATTGTTAGCACTCGAAAAACTATGTCGAAAGCTGAACTATTTTGAAATTCTGGGACATAAAATGGAATTAAAAATAGTATTACTGATTATATCTGTGGAACTAACGGACCAATTATTTTTAAATTTAATAAGAAGTACTTAAAATAACTAAACTAACTAGTATGGAGATTTATTGCCGCATATAAAATTTTAGTTCCACACGAATTGCCAGTGGCATGTAACTAGTGGTACTTATTTAAAATATAACATTAACAATAAAAAAGTTTTGTAATAAAAAAACAGACTTTATCTACTCAAAATAATAAAAAATATCTTCCTACTGATCATCTCTAAATATAAATAGTCCAATCAATTTGTCACGGCCTTATGTTAAATTTACAAAAAATATGGTGTTATACGAGGGTGGTCTGAAAAGTTTCCGACCTAACAAAGATACAAGACATTTTTTCAGAATTTTTTTTTATTTTTCAACATAGTCTCCTTGTAATTCTACACACTTCTTCCAGCGATGCTCCCATCTCTGTAACACGTCCAAATAGTACTCGGCGTTTTTCTCTGCAAAATAATTGTTCACGATTGCCTTTTCATTTGACGAAAATCTCCTCCGAGCGCAATTTTTAGATGAGGGAACAAAAAGAAGTCGCTTGGGGCTAGATCTGGTGAGTAAGGCGGATGGTCAAGCAGTTCAAACCGTAATTCGTAGATATTCGCCATGGCAACCGCTGAAGTGTGAGACGGTGCGTTGTCTTGGTGAAACAGGATTTTCTTTTTCTGCAAATGTGGCCGTTTTTCCGCAAATTCAGCTTGCTGCCTTCAGCTTGTCAAGTAATGATGCGTAGTATGTTCCTGTAATGGTTTTTCCTTTTTGAAGATAATCGATTAAAATAACTCCATGACTATCCCAAAAAACAGTCGCCATCACTTTCCCAGCCGAAAAAAACAGTTTTTTTTTTGGAGCCGGTTCCCCCTTTGCAGTCCACTGTTTGGACTGTATTTTTGAGCGTACAATGGTGTATCCAAGTTTCATCTACAGTAATTAATCGACGCCAGAACTCGGAAATGTTCATTCGAACACGTTTTTGGTCTAACGTGAGCAAACGCGGCACCCAACACGCGGACAAGTTTCTCATGTTTAAATGTTGATTTAATATGTGACACACACGTTCTTTTGACATGTTCATAACCATTGCTATCTATCTCACTTTAATTCGGCGGTCGTCTAGCACCATTTGGTGAACTTTGGCGATGTTTTCGTCGGTAGTTGCAGTGTTTGGACGTCCCGAACGTTCATCGTCTCCCAAGCTCTTACGGATACGTTTAAATTCAGCTGCCCAAAATTTCACTGTGGTAAATGACGGTGCAGAGTCCCCATACACAGAATCCAACTCATCTTTGATTTGCGTAGGCGTATTACCTTTCAAAAACAAATATTTAATGACAGCTTGATACTCGATTTTGTCCATTTTCATAAAAAACTAACATTAACTCACTCAAACGACTGTTACATAACAACTGCGCATCCAAATTGGCTGAAACATTGGTGAGTAACTGTCAACAGATGAACAACGAAATTCACTAGCTTTTATTTACGAGTGCTGCCATCTTCATGTTGAGGTCGGAAACTTTTCAGACCACCCACGTAGGAAAAAAATTCTAAGAAAGATAGTATATTTTTCCTGTGGCGCATAAAAGGCGAAGTTAACCTAAAAAATTCATAAAAGTCAAAAATTTTTAATATTTTTTAATTTTGAAAAAGGTACTTTTTTGCTTGCCGAGGGCTACATTACAGCAAGTAACAAGTTCCAAAACCTTAATTTGCAAGAGATACAGCAAAAACAAAAAAAGTCTATTTTTGACGGTTTTTTTCAATATATCTCGAAAAGTAATATAGCAAGCGATATATTTAAAAATACGAATCGATAGGTTTTTTTAATAGCTAGATAGTACATTCACGAGCAGCAACATACATCGTCGTACTGTCGTAGTATGAATTTTAAACGTATTCCAAAAATTCACTCCAATTTCTAATGCATTTCAAGAAACCTTCTAAAAGCTATTCACAAGACAGAAATCCTGCCAAAATTATGAAACCATACATAAGACGACATACAACGCATCTTGAAAAGCACATAACTGAAAGCAAAATTTCACCGATGTTTCCAAAGTTCTCCTACGAAGCTCCAGGTAAGCGCACTAAGGAGTAAAAATTTTCAATCAACCAATTTGGAACCAAATGAAAATATTCCCAAATATTACGAAAACCCGACTGAAGCAATGTCATAACGTCACCATTAACCGAAATAAGTTACAGCTTGATAACGCTCTGAAAACGGCCACCATCCTAAGATGAACGTTTTCCAAAGAGGCGAAATCTCAGAATTCAACGTGAAGATCACTGCAAGACCCTTGCGGAGCCAGCCTGGGTGCGTTCGAATGTCAACCCAAGTGCCCTGCACTTTATTAACCAGGCTAGGGCATTAGTATGTCCCAAAACTTTTGCTTTTGCCTTATCTACAGCTATCGGTATTGCTTTTGTTTATTACATATTGACAAGAAGATTCTAATAAATCCCACATTTTTATAGAAACCGAAACTGTGTTAAAAATTTCCACAAACATTTTTACGAGCCATACGATCACGATCTAGACCATACCGTCGAGGAGTTTTTGAATCTGAGACGAATATCCTGAGGGACACAAGCCCTTAAAGCTGCCACTCCGAGTACTCTAAGGAGACCTCACACTACAAGCTCTTAAAGTTTCCAAACCAGGTGCTGTAAAGAGACCTCACAAATAGAAGCTCCGAAAGCTTCCATATTAGCTATCCTAAGGAGTCCTCAACAGGCTCATAAAGCTTCCATATCAGGTAGTCTCAGGAGACCTCACAAACGTTTAGTCAGGCTCAGTCAAAACTCAACATAAACATTAATCAAGGGTATAAAGTGTGTTACAGGCAAACAATAGAGCGTGGACCATTACCTTTAGATTAAGCATCTCGTCTTCAATGGAGAAAGAGCAACAAGCGCGGCGTACTCTTACCCAAGCATACACTGAGCTTGTTGTGAAAAGAGAGACGTCTGATAATCCCGTTTGTCTCTGCTCGCAAGCAAACGAGTATCTCGGTAAAACCGTCGCTAACAATAATTTGAGAGATATAGAGGTTCAAGACCACCGTAACATCGCCAAAGGAGACTACAAATCATATTCCACGACAGTATAGTCTTTCCGATCTCAGTTGAAGACCAAGAACTCGATATTGAAATATTTGAAAAACTTGTTCCGATATTTATTTGGCCATACCCATATAGAGGTCTGGTCGCCCAGTTGAAGAATGCGCGCGCGGGCAAACGGCGCACAGTCACAGCCGCACTGGGCGACCGGACATAAAGTTCAGTTGTCGACAAATTGCCTAACAGTGTAATGCAGCAATGCGGAATTTGGAGTGATTCAGGTAATTTTAATTTAAAATAGGCACCTTCATCATTCATATTAAAATTGCGAGAGGGAGAAAAAAGAGGGATGTTTTGTTTACTAATACATGGCATTTTGGAGACCTTTTGAAACGTAACAAAACGAAATACCGCCAGACAATATTGAACTAGTAGAATTGATGAAACAGATTTAGAATTTAAAAATAAAGATTTACCTGTTCAATGTCAGCATCTCATTTTAAATATTTACGATTGTTTAAAAAAGGAAGAAAATGAAAAATTAAAAAATTAATTTATAAATAGAATTCACATATTAATTAAAGTTTCAGTGTCCACAATTTTTCGTGTTATTAAACAAGGTGTTATATATCATTGCGTAAAGAGGAAGCGAAAACGAAAATTTAAAAATGTCGACGACATGATAAGAGACGTAATTCGGAGAACAATTTATAATTTAAAAAAATTCATTTTTCGTTTCTCTAGATTGCAATATAACTTCAGTAATGTGATAACAAGTTAATTTGAATTTATAATTAAAATTACAACTAACAGGATACGCAATTAGCCAAATTAATAAATTATAATCTAAACTAATTAGGACTAACAAGATTTGATTTCAAATAGAAAGGAGAGTTCTTTGAGCAAAAATAATATATAATAATCTTATTACAATTAAATGTATTTCCCATTTAATTGTTTAAACAAACGGAAAATAATGATTGCATTATTGGTAGTTTGTAACGCGCATTTAATGATTTCAGAAAATTGTTGAATTAATATAAAATAGTAATTTTATGCAAATATCAAAAAATTAATAATATTAAAACATATATTTTTCATCATACTGCATTTTTCGTCCATTCAGTACCATGCTGATTATACGATAAGCTAATAGTATATGATAACACCTACGTTTGATTATACTCGTATGTAGAGTTAACTACTGTTCCTACAATTTACTTTCAGTTGGGCAGGTCTTTCACAATCCTGATGGAAAAAGAATTTAAAACTGAACCATAGTTAACTGGGACTCTATAAGAGCTACATTTAGTCTAAATACGGGTTATTATGCAAAACATCAGAGTAGTTATGGTCAATTTCCCCCTCAAGTAGCGTACTAAATGCCACACAGTAAAAAATGAAGTAAAAAACATACAGTGAAATTAACACGCGAGATAATCGTATCTAAATATTAATTAACCAAAAAAATAGAATATATTTATTATCATAGAATAGCCGATTGTCAAGACTTTAATTTGGATTAAACTTCGTTTACATATTGTGAAAGATCTAATAAATGGGATAGGTGGTATCTCAGAGCAAAAACAAAAAAATATATTATCTACACAATTGCGAAATATTACCTATATTCGTTAGAACGCTCTGTACACCTAAATAAAGTTTCTGTTGAGTTTGTAAGAATTACCATAAAATTCTAATAAAATGTTAATAACAGTTTAATGACTCTATCACTGTTTAAAAATACGAGTTTTAGCTATACTAGAAATTTTAGCGCATGCTGACCTATAATAGTAACACATTTACATAATTTAAAGCAATTAATTTAGAATTGCGAATTATTTATGAGCTTAAGAATAAACTAAACGATTTGAACTTTATATGATATTTTACTCTCACGTGATTTTTATTAGGTTCATTTTTGCGTCATATCGTTTTGAAAAATGCATCAAGGATATTGATATTAAAAATGTTTATCACCAAAGGATTCTATTTGACAAAATAAACGACGTAAATGTGTTCACAACATGTCCAGATTATTTGGACTGTCTTTTACCTAACCAGTATTTGCCCTTATTCCCAAATACAGACCCATAAAAAACCATTATATAACATAATTCGATTTATTTTTAGTTTTTTAGTAGTTTTTAGTTAAATATCTAAAATTTATTTGGTCATGGTCTATATACCGCCATTATTCCATGGCTAGAAATTGGCCTCAATGATTTGGGATCGAGGGGGATTATCCCTCTTTATCCTGCCTCATCTCGTGTAGGCTTGGACAGCCTTCGTAGGTGGGCCTCATCCGTCGTTTAAACCGACCGCAAATGCGGCCGGTGTAGGCGCTTTGTAGGACCTCCTTTTGTCCTGGAGTCTATATACCTTATCACCGCCAGTTACAAACTCAAACTTGTACTTACCTAGGAATCTTTGAGCTGCCGTTGTTGTTCTCGCGCTATACTATACAGGGTTAGAACTATTTAAAGGAAGACTACAGGGATATCGGAAACCGTTAGTCAT
The DNA here is from genome assembly GCF_000390285.2 of Anoplophora glabripennis. Classification (NCBI taxonomy): domain Eukaryota; kingdom Metazoa; phylum Arthropoda; class Insecta; order Coleoptera; family Cerambycidae; genus Anoplophora; species Anoplophora glabripennis. The sequence goes on along the minus strand of NW_019416711.1, from coordinate 216,531 downwards.
ACAGGGTAGCTCAAATTACAAAAAAGTTGCACAATTATGGGGTGAGTGTTTTGGTGAAAACAGAGCCAAGATATCTTCGATAGATTCTGAGATATCTCGAAAAAAGTGAAAATATCGATTTTCTATTTTTCGTTATAACTCATTTGTTTTTTAAGATAGCCCCACGAAATTTTGTATCTAGGCATTATCCAACATGGCGATTTCAATTTCATAAAAAAATGTGAAATACAAAAGTTGCACTATTTTTTATGAAGTTTTCGAAAATGATGTAGAAAAACAAATGAAGATCAAACAAAATGGCCCGGGATATTAACGTTATTAATTTAAATGGAACGCCATGTTATGTTTTACACTAAAGAAAATGACAATTCGGACATCAGCCTACTATTTCAGAAAAATTAAAAAGAAATTCAAATTGCTGCAGGCAGACAGGATATTTTTGTAAAGTGTGATACATCGTTGAATTCGTATTTTTTTTCTTTATCCATCCATGAGGAGAAACAATAAGGCGTCCATAAGAAAAAAAAAAGTAGACCATCACGACTCTGAAACAATGGAAGATATAAAAAATCTGAACTCACCATTGAAATCGCCATGTTGGATAGTGCCTAGATACAAAATTTCGTGAATCTAACTTAAAAAACAAATGAGTTTAGAAAATAGAAAATCGATATTTTCACTTTTTTCGAGATATCTCAGAAACTATCGAAGATATCTTGGATCTGTTTTCACCAAAACACTCGCCCCATAATTGTGTAACTTTTTTATAATTTGAGCCACCCTGTATGACTAACGGTTTCCGATATCCCTGTAGTCTCCTTTTAAATAGTTCTAAGCCTGTATAAGACCTATTTTACTTACTGATTTACTTACACTATATTTTTTTCAGATTAATGTTCTGAAGAAGTGGTCATTGCTTTCTAAATGGTTCAAAGATTCCACCTCAAAAAGCACTTGGTTGTGCAACTTTTCCCAGGAAATACTTGGGAATGTATTCCTTTACACTTAGAATTAATTATTTTAAATTAGAAGGCAATTTTATGGAAGAAATAGTTGGTTAATATTATAAGAATTTCGTCTTAACAACGGATATTTTGTAATATTTTATAACAATTTGTCACACTGTCATTTGCCCACAACCAACTTGTTATAATAGGAATTTTTATAAAACTCTCTTTTTGTTATTCTATTTGGAATGCTTTATAAAAATGAAAGAACATAAAGTGTATTTTCAGTTTTTAAAGTAAAATACAGGGTGATTCATTTAAAAAAAATTGAGAAATTTATATATTCGAGTTTTGCTTCGCCCTATATTCAACTGTTGCAATAATAAAGAAATAACACTTTCTCGTAAAACTGTACCAATATCAAAAAGTTATGCCTCCAAAAAATTATTCTTAAGTTATTCTGTTTGTGGTATACAGAACACTGAAATGGGAATGACTCCCGTATACAATTGACCATAACTTTTGAAATACCCTATATAACATAATTAAACCCTATATTGGAAGCATGGGAGAGATGAGCTTAATCTAAATTTGAAATAATATATAGGGTGTCCCATTTAAAAAATAGTATGTTTGGTTCACCCTGGTAATACGTAACACCCTGTACATAAACTTTAATAATTTTAAAATATGCAGTTGTAAGTTGGCTACAATTTTTGTAAATAACTTTTTTTGATATCTTCTATAATAACGGAGATATCGTACTTCACCTGTATATAAAAAAATATTCTAAATTTACATTTAGTCAGGTACACAAAAAGTGCAAAATTACATGCTTAATATAACTTCACTTGTATGATGTGATTTTACATTACTCACTGTGGTGTCAAAATAACCAGTGATCTAGTGTGTAATTTTACATAAAATTATTATCAGTGTAATAGAAGCTAATAGTAAAAAATATATAATTTTAGAAAGAGTAAATTCTTGGATAAATTATTCTATCCTTAATTAAAAAAAATTATTTTATAAAAGCATGTAACAAATTGTTTTACAAAATAATTATATTTAAGTATAATTGTCCGATTTTCCTTGATATTATACTTAAGGGTCACTTCTTTCCCACTAGCAGCCTTTCTACAAATTACATCCTGACAAAATTACAAATAAATAAGCAAAAGAAATAAAAATGTTGTATGTGGTCAAAGTCACGCGCAGAGGTCGACTGCATCACAAGAATAATTAAGATAACGTTTAATGTCCTTGATAACCCATTTCATGGCCAAAAATTGAACGATAGTCCCATGACATGAAATTACATGCCATAGGGAAAGAAAGTCGCACCAACAAGTAAATATTTGTTACAATTTTTTATAGAGAGCTTGTGGTTGAGAAATGTGAATAAGAATTACAATGCGACCGTTCTAATTTATTCATATTCCTCAACGATATCCCGGAGACTGAGAAAAAATTACGTAACAAGATTCAAAATGTAAGTCATCGACATCATTCATTTCTCCATTGTAATTTATGATCGTCTTTAGAAATGCTGTAAGTTCATGTTTTTAACATAATTTAGGTTGCTCAACAAACTCTAAGTAGAAATAGATCAGTTACATAAAAAGAATTAGAGAATGATTGAAAATGAAGAAAGAACAATAACGTTTTGTAATGCGTTTTTATTTTCGTCAGTGACACTGCATTGTCAAACAATATATCCGCTTTTTTGTAAATGACTAAATCTCTCGAAGAGGTTTTGAGTAAGAAATCTTGTTTAGACGATGGCTGTATAGAGTTATATACTCGTAGGTAATTGTTCACATTAGTCATGCAATAAAAAACTAGTCTTAAAAGGTAAAATATCAGAAGTAGTTTTATATAATTTTTATTTCTCTTTACTTCTGATCAGTTGATTAGATCTCTTGATCACCACAAAGCATGGACTTGTAGAGTCAATTCATAGTCAATTTGTACAAAGAAGACAATTTTCCACATCTGAGTAGTAACGGCTAAAGTTTTCTCTTACAATTTCAAAGAAATATAAAAAAATTTCGAAGATAAACGCCAAAAAAGCACTCTATTTTTTGCCTTTTTGTCTAGGAAAAAATGGTAAAACTCAAAGTTTTAAGAAATTGTCTTAAGATTTCAAAGAAATTATAAAAAAAGAATTGCCTATGGGATTTCAAAGATACCTATAAACTGTTGTTTTTTAAACCCCTTATATATTTGCAACTTTTTAGATTCCTCTCGTTTGATTACAATACAATTTTAAATTTTCCTGATTTTTTGGTATTATTTAGTACCCATTTAGAGTAACTTTCATGAATTTTTCCAAATTTTTATTTCAATAAAGTTATGAGCATATGAATTTTTTAAGTATAAAATTTCCAAATAGGTACCTATTTGAAAATTGTGGTAAAATCTAAAAATATCATAAACTTTTTTCTTTTTGTTCGTTTTGTGTAATTTTATAAAAAAAAAATAAAAATAATACATTTTCAGTTACTTGGGGTGTTTTTTGATTTTTAAGCCAAAAAAGCACTTTTGAAAAAGGATGGGGTTTTAATTTCTTAGAAAATTCTCAAAAATTTCAGTACGCAAAGAGTGACCGCAAAAATTTTTCACAATTCGCAGAGAACTAAAGAAAATAGATAAAAATATAAATTTTTCATCTCAAATTACTCGTCGTAAAAAATTAAGATGAGCACAGCTTTTAGTATTTTGTAAAATTTCAAAAATCACCCCTATTTAGCGGTTGAAAAGACGCCCAAAATGGAGAATTAAATATTACCAATAAATATAAAAACTATTAGCATGTGAATTTTTCTATCGAATGATTCTTGATACTAAGAAAGATTTATTCTCATGACTGAAATAAGTATGTTGAATTAGAAAATCCACCCTTAAGCGCGCTCAGGGGGCGGAATCATCCCCAAAAATAGAGAATATCAGAAATAATTGTAAAAATTCCAAAAAAATATATATTAAGATAATTCATTCGATAGAATAATTCACATGCTAATAGTTTTTATATCAATTGGTAATATTCAAATTCTTCATTTTTGCATTTTTCAACCGCTAAGTAGGGGTGATTTTTAAAATTTTCAAAATACTAACAGCTAAGTTCATTTCAGTTTTTTACGACAATCAATTTGCGACCAAAAACATATGTTTATGTATTTTTTTAATTCTCTGCGAATTGTAAAAAAACGGGCGAAAGGTTTTTTGCGGTTACTCTTTATGGGACAGGTTCTAGTCAGATCTTTTTTTTTATTTTAATTTTTTTGTTCGAATAAAATTTTTTTTTGATATTTTATTTTTTACAGATTATGTACGTAGATACCAAATTTTATTATAGAAGTAAATCACTATGATCAATTGATTTAAAAATACCATATTTTTAAAACTACTTCTGCTAATATTGGCATAGGCTTAGTATCTAAATTATTATTAACTAAATATTCCAAAAACTATATTTTGCTACATAAAAAGGTGAAAAACATAAAGGGGTTAAAGGTTATGTGAATAATCCTGGATGATTACTCTCGGATTAACAATTAGTAATCTATCATTAGAATCATTTGATATCATTTTGAAAGCTACGGAATACTATTTGCTTCAATCAGAGAAAGCTATGAAGTCATTAATTAATTTAAATATGGTATTAAATTTCACACACCCAACATAAACACAAGACGTTACACCATGTAATAAATATTACATGTAAAACATTATGCTCAAGTTCAAGCAACTCTAACGAAGTTTGCTTTCATTTCTCTTTGTCACTTATTTTCATTGACCTGCAAATTTTAAAATGTTCTTTTCACTACAACCAATAATAATCATGTCATTTTTTAACACTCCAAAAAGGAGAGAATTCCTAAGCGCAATCGAAAAGACAAAACAAACATACATTCTCTGTGAATGAAAACCAGCTGCTGGCGTCTGCTTACGAAATCATAGCTCCAATTATTATGTAGGTTAAATAACTTAGCGTTTTTGTGCGGTTCTACAAACTTTACCGAATTGGTCAACCGGTCCAGTTATGTGTAGACCAAATTATCGGCTTGTTGTCGTCTACGAGTCAAACGTCATTATATTACGCTCGACTTGACATGCATAATATTAAGCTCGATAAGAGCAACAAAACTCACCTACCAAGGACACTTCTATATGGCGATTATAAAATTGTTATGTGGTATAATTATTTGTCTGCTTCGATTATTTATCGTTTTAACATCAGTATTGTAGTTTGAAGCCAGATTCATTAGTTGTATCCTGGTGGATGATTAAATGAGAGCAATTTGGAGTAAGCTTTGGAATAAAGAGGTTATCCCGGAACTAAAGCATGCTTTTGCTTTTATAGTAATCTATTTCAAGGTAGTAGTCGCTGGTTAATGGAAAATGATTTCAGTGCCACGCATAGAATTTAACAGTACAAATCCAAATTCTCGAGGAATTTTCCTTTCAAAAATCAATTTCTTTTTTCGTGCACTTAATTTTACTGGATCCTGATCCTGCTGAAAATGATAAATTATGAATAGAAAAATCATGTTCATAAAAAAACAATTTGAATTACAAACGCTTATTTGGAACGCGAAGAGAGACTAAAACGCTAGCTATTGTATAATTAAGGTCTCTTACAATGGTAAACCAGTCGTACAAGGAGGCATAAAACATGACTCGAACCCAAATCCGGAGAAATCTTTTAGTTTTCTATTTTCTTATAAGAACTTGACACTCTTGTACGCATTTTCCAACTTTTAATAGTGCAGGATCTCTTGGGATCACAACTATTTCGATAACTTACGATTGATGTGATTTGAATTCGAAGGAAATTGCAAGATGTTTTGTTTACACATATACATAAAAACAACAATGCAACTTTCGAAAAATGAGGTTATAGATGAGCAAATGTATTCGACTTACCTCCAGGAATACCCTCCATATTGCACACAACGATTCGTATTCTAGTAAAAATTTGCACGTATTCACTGGTTTTCGAGGGGTAAGTGGCAAGCACATTTCCGTTAGTTGCTGTGGTCTATACACGTGGATATTCTGAAGCATTAATCAACGATTTTGAAGTTTGGACTTTTGTCCAGCTCTTACATTTATAAGGGCCAGTTTAATAAAGAAAACTAAATCTGTTTTAAAATATAATAAAATTTAGGGTTACCACAAAGATCGACTCAATTTTAAAGCACATTTTAACTTTTTTATATCCCATCCTTTATCTAAATTCCAGAAAAGTTCAATCATCCACTCCAAGATTAAATCAACGGGATAATTATTGAGGGGACATTATCAATTATTTTTTTTATTGTTGACGTACCTACATTTAAATCACTTTAGAGCATGGTTTGCCCATTTTGATTTCTTTTTGGACATGAATATATAGACTGGTCTTTCTCGTACATTACTTTGCATAATTATACATTTCTATTTTATGTTGTTACATCTTTCGTCCCAATATTCTCACAGAGATTTTGACTTGGTAAAAATAAGGGTTTTAGTAAACCTAAGGAGAAAACACACATTTTTGCATCTAGTTTTAAGAAGCACATATCTTTCTATTAATCGTCCAATTACATAACCACGTGAGTAATATTATTAATCCCTGTCAACATGGCTTAATGAAAGATCCACAAATGATAATCTACTCTCAACACTCAATACATATTAGAGACTGATAAATTATTGTCAGTTTGATCTAATGTATACTGATATTATGAAAGCTTTCAAAAGCCACCATCGTGAGATTATTCTTGACAAACTTGATAACGTAGGTGTTTCTGGTAAATTGTGTCAATTATTTAAGTCACACCTCCATGACATATTACAATATGTTCAATGTCAAAGGTTTAAGTCGATACAATTTAGTGTATATTCTAGGGTCTCTCGGAGTTCATTTTTGGATCCATTATTACTTAAAATTTTTGTTAATTATATTGCTTTAACGTCAAATATCCATATGTGGATGATATGGAAATCTTTTGATTAGTATCTAATATTGCACACCGTGAATGGGGCTACATATATTTTTTTAAGTGTCTAGAAACAATCTAGAATTTTGCTGATGTCATTCAGTGCGATTGAGAATCGAGAAAATAAATAACAGGGTTAGAGTGGTCCAACAGGAGAAGCATATCAAGTAACATGAATCTAGAGACAGCCAAATTCACTTGCTTCGAGGTTCGACAAAGGAATTGTAGACTAGACGGCAGACGGCCGAGAAGTAGGTTGTTTTCTCGGTCGCACCAAATGACGTCACAATACTTTCTTAAGCATAACTAATTTGTAGTATTGAAGAATAAATTTTTTCGCCACTGCTAGTTGTCGATTACCTATAGACACAAATTTATGCAATTCTAAAAAAAATACATTTTCATGCAAGTTTCTTAGTGTTGCAGAAGAACCTTTCTCGCAAGCAGAGCACATTAAATTGACTTTATAAAATAAATAACAGTTCTCTCTTAAGACCCAAAGCATTTAATGACTTAGAAGTTATTTTTGATCCTCTATCATTTTCTTTACAATTGTTGTTAATGACAAAAATTGTAGGTAATTCAAGAGATTTTCAATTAATCGATACCTATTGTGCCTTTCTTCTGTATGCTCTAAATTAGAATACTATTCTTCAGTGTAGTATCCTAAATACTGCAATCAGAAGTATACGGTTGAGCACGTATAAAAATAAAGTCAAGATGATGCTATCCATGGGCATTATGAGCCGAGTGCAAAGTTGGCAGTCTCGACACTCGCCTATTCTCTTTTAGTCCAATTAACTAAGCCTTTAAATCGAAATTTTGCCAACTTGGCTGAATTTTTGATATGAGTTAGTTTAAGGTATATTATAACAATAAGTGAGAGTAATTTTTTGTTCAACCCCCGGCCAAGGGTGGAAAAAGATAAAACAAAGGGCTTTTTCAAGATAACTCAAAAAGGGTAAGAACTTTTTCTTGTACTATTACAATTAACAGAGTTAGGGAGGCTAGAAGTTAAGGGAAGATTTCAGAAATTTAAAAAAAATCATAACAAACAGAAAAATGATTGAATTTTGTAATTTTTTTTTCAATCTGCTCTAAAATATGTAACTTTTCTTTTCAGAGAAATAGATATATTTTTTAATTTTTAATAAGAAAGTTATAACAAAAAATCAAATTTTTAATCGTTAATTTTAATGATTTAACAAAATTAAATTTTTGAAATCTTCCCTTAACTTCTAGCCTCCCTAACTCTGTTAATTTTAATAGTACAAGAAAAAGCTAAGAGACCATTTTTATGTAGAATTGTCTGCTTTACAACTTTCATGCTCTTACCCTTTTTGAGTTATCTTGAAAAAGCCCTTTGTTTTATCTTTTTCCACCCTTGGCCGGGGGTTGAACAAAAAATTACTCTCATTTATTGTTATAATATACCTTAAACTAACTCATATCAAAAATTCAGCCAAGTTGACAAAATTTCGATTTAAAGGCTTAGTTAATTGGACTGTAACTATTTTGTATAGAACTGTGAATTCTTTAATAGATTGTCGTGAAATCTTGAACAGATCTGTATTCGATGTACATACCTACCTTGTTTGAATTCAAAGCAGTAACACATTTAGACCTCTAATTCCTAAAATCCATATTGTATCATCATCTCCATTATATCAATTGTGCAACATTTAGGTATAAATTTCTCAATTTAATTTGAAGCTTCTGTGACGATTTATTTTTTTTTAAATAAAACACCCTGTGACTACGTATGTACAATTAATTATTAATGAATCATCCTGCATACACTACTAGATCAGAAACTTTTCAAAACATTTTTATTTTTATCAACACGTTTATAATATAAGAGGACAACTTAATGTCACTTGTGTTCAACTGGTACAACTTAAAAGTTAAACTTTCATCGGTTGTATCGATTTATTACAATAAAATATGTTTATATGGGTCAATCTCTGTTGCAACGATTATCCCAAAACAGGTCCAGTTTCATAAATTTCAATGTGTCTGCGAACTGGTCGACCTTTAAAATATTGGTAATCAATCAGGGCGAGGCAGAGTAAATCATTGCTTTATTTCCTGATTAGAAGCGATGGTGAAACAGACATCAGGAGTTGCCGGATGGCGGGCCCGTCCTTACTTCGAATGATTGAGCAAAGCTGAGCCGTGGTTCTGCTCCAAGAAACAATTCTGAAGTGTTTATGAGGTATGTACGCTTCCTTTTGCACTATGAAGAGAAACTCTATTCCCAGAATCTGAATAATTAGAATTTAATGAAGCAGTATTCTCAGAAATAAAAAAAATTGTTCGTAAAAATGCAGAAATTATATTACAGCCCATTATAATTAGACATAAATGAAATAGTAAGTCATAAAATTACTAGAAGGCAGTGCCTATTTGCAATAATTAATTATAAGTTATTATAAGTGTATACACAAATAAATTATTTATTTATATCAAAACATTGAACTAAGCACATTATCTTCACTTGAATAAATCTGGATGGCAGAAGAATCTACTTGATCCAACTGCATGATATGCTATTCCAGACATCATCAAATAAATGTGTCCTTGATTCAAGAATAGAGTTCTTTTTGTGTTCCCATTTTCTTTTATATTATCGAATTTTAAAAAATGTATCAGTCAATTTGAATTACCAAAAAATATGACACTGGATCAATTTATATTAAAATCTTTAAAATGGAACTATTGCAAAAGGGAAAACTACATCTGATTCCAAAATAACAGTTCTGCCCACGATTTTAGTCAATGTTTCTTGTGTTTGTTCATTCTTACGTTTAATTTAGGAGAAAAATTTAATAAAATATAATATAACTTGTTGTCCTTGGCTTCACCAAGATATTAAAGAAGGAAAAAATTTGGGTGGCAATTAAACTATCACTGATAGTGCTAGTGATGACGAATATATTTCAAATCAAGTTGTGAAAAAGACAGGAACAATATCCCAAGAAAAAGTAAATGATGTTCGAGATTTGGACAGAAGATGGAGCAGAATTCCTAATGACGTGGCTAAAAAACATACTAAGCAAGCCGGAAAAGTGAAAGGTTTTTACTACCGGTACATAAATAAGGAATATTTTTCTAACGATGACTTCTTGACTGGAGTTTTTGTATTAATTGTGCTTGTCTATGCCCTCCCCTGTCGCGCCGCACCCCGCTGCACGTTCGTTTCGTTCATGCGTTCAATTCGTTTCTCGACAAATAGCTGAGCGGTTAAGATGGTTTCTCGACTAGCTCATGATTTATTTATTTTAAGTTTTAAGGCTTTAGTCTACTTTGACAATTCTTATTTTTTTTTTAATGTACAGGGTGATTCACTATATTTTGACCCCCCTTTAACTTTTTGTTTTAAGAGTTATAAGAAAATGTAAAATACAAAAGTTGCACGGTTTTTTATGAATTTTTCGAAAATGATATTTGAGAAACAAACGAAGTCCAAACTAAATGGCCGTGGATGTTAACTTTGTTAATTTAAATGGAAAACCCTGTATATTTTTTCATATTTGGATAGAACGTTCCCTGTCGAACATAGTCATATAGAGTTTGTTGGGTCCATTTCTAACAATAAGCTAGGTACTATTAAAAAAAGAAAATAATGTTTTTTTATTAAGAAAATGTAATTGTTCGACCACTTTCACGCATTTCTGCCTTTTTTCCAATTACGTAAGGATTTACAGATTCAGTTGTAATATATTTTGACATATCGGACATTGATACGATCCAAAATGCGTATAGGTATTTTAACTAAATCTCACTAATTAGGCCGTGCGAGGCCTAATTACGCATGGACAACGTTATATGGTAGGTCGTGACAGTGACAGGTAGTAATGTCATGATAACATTGTTATTGATTGACAGTTTGTATTATGATTTAATAATTAAAATAGATTACACAGAAGTAAAAAACTGAAATATTACTAGGAATTAAAATAGAGTATGGAGAAGATTTTAATTCCTATATTTCAATTTTCTAGTTCTATGTAAGAAATACTGTTTTTGGGGGTGAACATGAGGGGTAGTTTGCATTCGTTTAAATCTGTTTGCGGCTAATATAACAAATTATTCGCATGATTAGAGAAAAAGTAAAAACTTTTTATTTTGCAATGTCAATTCTAATCGTACAGACATTTTTAGCACACTAGAGGGTTGTTCACCCCCTAAAAAGAGAACTTAATTTTGTCCATTTGTTTACATAAATCATATTTTTTATTTTTTTAGGAAATATAAATATTTTTATATATAAAAAATGTTTGAAAAATATAATTTTTCTGAAATAAAAAATAAGGGTAGCAACCTCCAAACACAAAATCTAATGTGAAACATTTGTTTTTTATAAGAAGCAATTTACATTTTTTTTAATTTCAAAATATTGATTAGAACCCCAGATATTTAGAAAAAACGGTTTTGGGGGGCGAACTTTGAGGATATATTTCACCCCCTAAATACGTTTTTCCGCCGATAAAATCGAGTCTACAACATATATAAAAATATTGGAAATCGGAGAGTTCGGGTTGGGGTAGTTTCCTTGTTAGATCCTTCTTCGTTTGATTTAACCTAACAATAATTTTAGGGTTAACTTACCTTAGTTACTTAAATTTTACAACTTACCTTCGGTGTGCGTTTATAAAACCGGCGAGTAAATGTAAATTTAACAAGCCGTTCATTTTCATTAGACAAATAACCCGTACGTTAAGCTATAGCCACACCAAATTCCATGCCTTTAAGAAACTCTGTTATAATTTAAGATAACGTGTTATAAACTATTTTATGTCGTACTTACCCGTTATTTACGAGTTTGCATTTGTTTCATGTTTCATAACCTAAAAGACATCTGTCAGTTATATGTGTTTTTGTTTAATACTGACTCTTGTCTATAATAATTTTCATAATTATTATTGAAAATGTCGACACAAAAGCGTCTTCAGAAAACAACAAAATTGCAATACGAGTATTTGCTAAAAATGGTCTTAATTCCTCAATAATGAGCACGTTATATCTTAACAGTTAACGTTAACCTTAACGTTTAACCCTGAAATAACGTAACTATTATTATGATAAAATAGGATACATACTCGGCCTGATTGGCGTGGATTTTCGGTCTTGGTTCACCTTTTGCACGATATTCACTCGATTGATCGGCTGTTTCCGAGTTGTAAGCGTAAATCCTAGTCTCGTCTCCAGTAATGATGCGCTTCTTGTCGTCTTGGTAGTCAGAAATCATTGTTTCACAGATGTCAACGCGACGCTGTTTTTCCAAAAGGTTGACGGTTTTTTGAACCAAACGAGATTTGACGGGTCTAAGGCACATCAAATCTTTTAAAATGGCATTTACCGAACCATTTGAAATGCCAGCAATATCAACAAGGTCTGTTATTGTTAATCGACGGTTGTCGAGCAGAAGATCTTTGATTTGATTAACGTGTTGTTCATCAGTTGTTGACGTTGATGGTCGTCCGCGTAGCTGTTCGTCCTTAACGACTTCTCTGTCTTCTTTAAAGTCTTTGTACCACTAGTAACATTGTTAACAAAATCAGACATAGTGAAAATCGAAGTCACTTTCGTAAGTTTACAAAAACACGAGTAGTTCTGCAGTAATTGAATATATTGACTTGAGACTCAGCAAAGATATCAAGGACAGTACTACCAACTTAGAAAAAATAATTGTATGCTTTCATAATACCCGCGAATTTTAAATAAGTCACCTTATTTTTTGGACACATTAGTATAATTATACAGTAAATATGTAAGTAACGAGCGTTCAAATAAAAACGTGGTCAAGTTGGTTCTGAAAATTTGGACGTAGGGCGTAGCGTATAGCAAATGAACTTAAACGTCATCTGTTAAAGCGCTATATCGCCGCTATCAATTTGAATATTTTCGTTTTAAAAAGCGTTTAAAATGGTGTTTTCTCAAGAACAAAAAGTGTTTATCATAGAGTCCTACTTTAGAAATGGACGCAAGATTGATGGAATATGGAAGTATTCTATTGAGGAATGTTTCATAGAATTTCAAAACCAATTTCCCGGCGTTGTTGAGTACAAAATTTTTCAAAGTGCAGTTCAGCGTTGTGTTAATGTTTTTCGTGAAACGGGCAGTGTAACAAGAAAAGAAGGAAGCGGCCGACCTAAAAAGCGGACTGAAGAATTAAAAGAAAATGTCCAACAAATAATGGAAAATGCGCCAAGAACTTCTGTACGTGTTTTATCACAAATGGTGGGAGTATCAGTCGGTACCTGCCACACAGTGTTAAAAAAAGATTTGCGTTTGTTCTCCTATCGTTTAACTTGTCAGCAAGAACTTCATGAAGTTGATTTTCCGCGACGGGCTGTATTTTGTGAATGGTTTTTAAACAACTACGGTGAACTTCATAATATCACCTTTTTTTCTGATGAAGCCTGGTTTCATTTAAGTGGTTACGTAAACTCACAGAATATGAGAATGTGGTCTTCTGAAAAAACCAGATAACTTTTTTGTCGAGGGCCCTCTACACGCTCAAAAAATTGGAGTTTGGTGTGCTCTCAATCGAAGGAGGATTTATGGACCTATTTTTTTTAATGGTACTCTTACTGCGCAAAGGTATAGAGAAGAAATTATCGCTCCTTTTGTTAACCAGCTGGAAGAAAACGAAATTACAAACTTTTACTTTCAACAAGATGGCGCAAGGGCACATACGGCAGGCGAGACGATGAATATGTTGAGGGAAGTTTTCCAAAATCGACTAATAAGTCTCAATGCTGAGCATGAATTTCCACCGAGGTCATGTGATATTACGCCGTGTGATTTCTTTTTGTGGCCTTACCTTAAAAACACTATTTTTGAACTGCCTATTCCTGATTTAAACCATCTGCAAGCTCGACTTATAGACAAGATTAGTGAAATTAACAATACCCCGAGCATCTTAGAAAATGTCTTTAATTCTTTGAGGAACAGGTGTGAAAAGTGCTTGGAACAAGGAGGAGGACACTTTCAGCAGCTGCTTTAATTTATTGTTATAACGAGGAGGGGGACACTTTCCGCAGCTCCTTTAATTTTTTGTTATTGTTATCACGATTATTCTTTAAAATAAAGTTATATAGTCATTAACGTTATTGAAACTGACAGCTGAGAAATGAGGTTAAGTTGGTCGCTATAAGCTACTCCCTACGTCCAATGTGTCAGAGCCAACTTCGACCACGTTTTTATTTGAACGCTCGTTATATTTTAATATTAAATATTAAGTAATTTCCTACTCCAAAAATAAATGCAAATTCAAATTTTAATGTGAGTATCTTAACACATTTTTAATAGCAGCAAGTTTTGCTTGCATAGTATGACTACCTACTCATGTTCTAATAACATAATTGACATATTACATAGTTCTGTCACATGATTAAACGGTATTTTGAGACATCATATTTGTTGCCTGTACCAAACTAGATTATGATATAAATAGCCCTCTTAATTGCCTGTTAAATAACAGATACAAAGGTAACACTTTTTCAAATGCTATTATGAGAACGCTAAAATAAGTTACATTTGTCCAATGTCCGCAATGCAACTGCATTTTCTTATATTGAATTGCTTCTCTAGGCACTTAATTACCAATCGCGCCAACATACAGAATAATATTGAATTATATTCCAGTTGTATACAAGCCATTATGGTGGCATTACAACAATCTGAACTAGTTCTACGCCTTACACAATTTTCTCAGCATTTCCTTTAAAGGTTGGAATAGTTGGAATTAAAGCAACATTAATTAAAATTACTACACATTGGGGTCTTAAATATCCAACGCAGCTGTGGTAATCGAAAATTAAATTTGCAATTCATCGATTTTAATGAAAAAGTGCCACGCTTTATCATCTGTTGACATTTGTAGTCCCTCCCTCAACATGAGTGTTAAGGCCACTATTTGAATATAAAAAACTCATAAGGTAATTGCTTTATCTCTCACAAGGCGGCTATAAACACATTTCGCTAAACGCGTCAATGTTGTGGCTTTTTACTACAGTTGTAAACGCGACAGTTAAACTCAAGAATTCAGTATTGGAATCCTACTTACTCAAACCCTTTTTTGCTTCCATGAGGGCACTGTTTTTTAAATTTATTTTAATGTTTTTAAATAAGCAAATACAGTCCATACAATATTTGTTGAAATAGAATTCCAAAAAATTCCAAAAAAATAATAAGCCAATAAAGTTCTGTTATCGGAACTACTGTAACAATTTATCAGGCAGGGACGTGCGTTGAAATTTTCCGTGTTATTTTCAGGATATTAAAATATATATTATAATAGACACGATACTCTTTGAGTGAGAATTAATTCATTTCTTTTATTTTTCACCTCCAATGATTTATTTTAATAAGAATTTATACTGAAAATGCACATGGCGACACACTTACGAAGAAACACGTCTTCGTAACTGCAAGGCACAGTATGTACTCGGGTGTCGAATGCGGTTAATTCCAAGAAAGCAATGCAGGGGTCTTCCTGGAATGTTATCTAAACAAATGTTGTACGGACTGTATATAGTTCCAATATCAAATAATTCCCGTTTAGGTTACAGTTATACAGGTTCCTCGAGAATGTTTGCAATTATAAAAAAATCAAGTATTTTGTAAAACAAGTTCAACTTAATATTCAAATCGTAAACGCAGATAAAAATATACAATGTGTTCCACGATTGTGTTCCGCAGAAGAAAATATTTTTATTCATGATCTTATGAGAAAAAAATCATATATTCTTTATCTACATCTTTAAAAAATTTTCTTCTCGTCTTTCTTAAAATCATTGCTGTTCTTGATTTTATGTGCAGGGTATTAATTATATAAGTCAATCAGTTTCTGGCAGAGAAACATATGCACAATTCCATTAAAGTTGAAAAAAAAAACAGTGAGTATCACTTTGACTGAAGTGCTTTCTTGGGACCTAGAGATGCTTTGCCCAAAATCGATTCATTTTATTTTATTTACTTAAAACTGGAAACAATTGTCTTGAAATTTACTAAATGTTTCACAAAAATAGTTGTTTACATTTTTTCCATAGAACAAGTCTGCATCGTGCACACGTGGTGTGCATCAGCAGGTTAAGCGCTGTTGTCACGTTGTGATGAAACTCCCCAACATTAATACTCGCTGTATATTAAAAACTTTTAATCTTACGCCACTATAATATACAACTTTTTTGTTCATTTATGATTACTCTATCTCAGGCTTCTTACACCCTGTATATACATATTATGATTTCATCGAGCTATACCTTTCATGTAAGTCTTGGTTGTAGAATTACGCACAACTGCTATCACACGTGTGAAAAGATTTCTAAAACGTCTTCCACAACACGACAACAAACTATTTACAAATCGCCTTTAATCTGGAGTCAGTACAGCGCTTCACACAGTAATCTTCGCTATTCAAAGTGAATGCTTTTCGGTCAACATTGTTCAAGCGGGGCGCTAATAGAAAGTAAGAGGAATCTCGAGCAAGTAATGTTCTGGTAGTTGCTTCAGTACACACTTTGGTGATTAAAAATCACTCTTTCACTTTTTGTGTAAGTACATGGGATGGGAGGCAGCAAAGCATATCATTGTCCAATTTCCTGTGGACCTCCATCTTAATTGTAAACGGTAATTGGATAGCTGTTTCCTTGTATCTACTGTTAAGCAATGAGTATTTCTTTCTAGGAACCCAACCATAAAAATCCTAGCTGCTATCTGTTGGTATGATGAGCACAATTACACTAATATTTGTGATCAACTACTATTACTTGATTATGTTTTATCACCAAATAATGTTGTAAAACTTTCTTTAATGTCACATACTAGTGGAATATTTAACTGTTATTTATAGGTTATTTGCCAGTTACCTCTAACAGCAGAAAGCTTACTTGAACGTGATTATTGACAATAATGGGAAAAACAATTTCAAGAGTCAACAAACAAAAAAACAGAAATAGTGGTAAGGTTTTTAGTATTTTAATAAATAAGCAATTGTTTCTTAATTAATCCAGTCCCGTTTAGCAGAATACTAAATAATAAATGTTAGAAAATTTAACTTTGAAATTAAAATAATATAAAAAAATTTAAATTTTGGGTCACTTAATTATAATAAAGCGAAATTCTTCTACAACCCTCTTTGACGAGATAAATAACTTATTAAAAAATAATAACTCATTAAACAGACACAAAAAATAGTGGTCTGTTTTTTTTGACCAGACTCAGATGAATACGATTTAGCGTAAAAGTGTTCGATATTGTTTTCTAATTAACGATTTCGCTTTTAACTAACTCTTTTGTTTTTTAAAAGATTTATGTAGTCTTTCTCCTTTTGCCTCTAACCTTCTCTTTGACATTCAACAGTAGTCTGCCAATAATTTCACGTCCCATTTACCATAATACATTTCTTCCATATCTTTTAAATCTTGGTGAAATCGGTCACCTTGTTTTTTGCTATAATCGGAGAAGTAATCTACATAATCCATAAATTGTTGAATGATTTTGTATTGAAAAATAATGAAATTAAGGAGGGCTGTATGACAAAATCTCAAAAATGTAATAGAAACCTTTTTGGATAACTCCAGTGGATATTTAACGAATCTGAGACCACGTGAATATGACGGTTGTTGGATGTTAAAAAGAGACTGTAAGATTAGAGCTAAAAAGAGAAAGAGAAACCATAGAAACAAGACAAAAGAGTTTGCCACAAACCAATTTAAAAAAAGGCTACCGAACACTTTTACACTAAATCGCATAGCATGTCTGGTATATTCGTATATTTTTTTATGAATTCAATGGGAATTTTTTAGAAAATGAAGATATGGGGTAGGGTTATACAATCCAATTTACAGACCAGTTTCTCCCATACGCTACAATCGTTAAGCATATTCGCAAATAATCCATTTTTTAAGGAGTTGGGGGAAATTTTGGGAGCTTAGTGGGTCCTGGTGCCAAACTGACTTCAGAGGATCTGAAAACATAGCAATAATAGGGTCTCATCAAAAGAACAGAGCACCTTTTTGTGTGCTTAAAACGTTTATAACGTTAATTGTTAAATAACTATTGGACGTATCCGACCAGGACTTTAGAGCCAATTTTCAAAAAGTTTTATATTGACAGTTCATGTAATAAACGCGCTAATTAACAATTAATATATTTTTTAAATTATTATTAATTTATTAATTATTAATTTCAAATTTTTGAAATTTTTGTTTTTCGATCCATTTTTTGGATCAATTAGAACATACAGTGTCCCCTTAAAGTCGTGCACAAATTCATTATTAGGTAAACAAATGAAATTATTAAAAATTCCCGAAACAGGTCGATTTTTGAATTTAATTTACTATTTTTTCAAATAATAATTTAATATACAGGGTGACCTATGTTCGAGTCATCACATTTTTTTTTTAAATGGAACACTCCACTTTTTTTCCAATTTTCGGATTGCCCTAACAGAGCTGATTCCAAAAATATACCGCAAATTGCTTCTAATTGTTACAGGGAGGACAACAATACCCAAATTATTTACAAATACTAAATTTATTTACAAATAAATAAACGTACTAAAAATTGAATCAAATCACCAGAAACACCTAAATTAAATGTTCAAATTGTTGACCATTTACTGCCAAACAATGGGCCAGACGGGAAGTAAATTCTTGCTGTACATTCCCAATAACTTCAGGCGGGATCGCTCGAACTTCTTGCCGAATTCGTTCCTTCAGATCGTTATTACTGTTTGGTTTATTGACGTATATTTTGCTTTTTACATAACCCCAAAGAAAAAAGTCGAGCGCTGTTAAATCTGGTGATCTGGCGGGCCATTCCTTAGGTCCTCTTCTGCCAATTCACCGATGAGGAAACACGTCATCTAAAGAGCGGCGAACAGAGCTGGCATAGTGCGGTGGTGATCTGGATCTAAATTTCCTTCAAAGAAATACGGCCCCAAAATTCGATTACCAACAATTCCGGCCCAAACATTGATCTTTTGGGGATGCTGAGTGTGTGCTTCCATCATCCAATGTGGATTGCGATCTGACCAGTACCGGCAATTCTGTTTATTGACGGTGCCATTCAAATAAAAAGACGCCTCGTCGGAGAAAATTATGCGTTTCACAAAATCCGGATCTGCCTGACATTCTTCCATCATCATTTCGCAAAATTCTGTGCGTCTGTCGAAATCATCGTCACATAATTCTTGTACTAAGTGGACTTTGTAGGGATGATACTTGTTTCTGTGAAGAAGTCTACTCAATGTACTTTCACTAATTCCTAAATTATCTGCTACGACTCTCAGACTGGATGGTCAAAAGGGCTTGTAACTGCACTTCTTCATCTACAGTCGGTCGGCCAGATCTGGGCATATCTTTAACATGACCATGATTTCGAAACTTTGCTTCAGTTCGGCTAACCGTGGATCGATTTATTGGTGGACGATTGGGATGAATTTCATTAAACAAAACCCAAACTTCCTCATGAGTTCGAATTTTATCACCATCTCCGATCATCATAAGAATTTCAATCCGTTCGGTTTCACTTAGAATCATGTTTTTTAATTAATTCAAAAATACTCAATATTTTAAGGAAGAATCATTCAAAATGGTTAAAAATGATTGCCTGCAAGAAATACACGAGCACGTTCTATCAGGCAGATAAAATTAAAAAAGCATCAAAGAAATTATAGCAAAAAATAATGACATTTTAAAATGATATGTGCTGATTTGATTCAATTTTTAGTACGTTTATTTATTTGTAAATAAATTTAGTATTTGTAAATAATTTGGGTATTGTTGTGCTCCCTGTAACAATTAGAAGCAACTTATGGTATATTTTTGGAATCAGCTCAGTTAGGGCAATCCGAAAATTGGAAAAAAAGTGGGGTGTTCCATTTAAAAAAAATTGTGATGACGTCATTATTCGAACATAGGTCACCCTGTATATTAAATTATTATTTGAAATAATAGTAAATTAAATTCAAAAATCGACCTGTTTCGGGAATTTTTAATAATTTCTTTTGTTTACCTAATAATGAATTTGTGCACGACTTTAGGGGGACACTGTATATCTGCGATATTTACTTCTATAATTAACGTTTAGTAATTAAACAATTAGTTGTAAAAAAATCAATGAAATTAATTAACAAATACCTGAAAAAACAATTTCACAGTCAATGGAATCGGCCTTTGGCACACACCATGTTGGTCATTGGATTGACCGTCTTTTCCATAAATTTTATTATCATCCATCGCTTTTTGCAATAATGCGCAATTTCCGAAAACTGGTTTTCCGCTTTCGACCTTTATTTTATGACTTTAAGTACATTAAATTGTAGGTAATTTAATTGTCTACAACATAAAATAACTAATTTTTCGAGGGGTTTACATGGACAGTAAAAAAAGTGAAAAATCACGTAATTTTTCAATTTCAATTTGCCAACTTAGCGTCACCTCTTTCGAGTTAGTTTTTTGATATTATCATTCATAAAGTGCAATAAAATTTCTACTAATAATTTTTTTACGTTCAAACTCTGATTTACAACAACGCGCAAAGTTTTTAGTGGTTCGCATTTTAGACATCGCTGATACAGAGATGAAATTAGTTCGATACCTAAGTATAATTGATTTTTTTCCTCAAATCTGGATTAAAATATGAAATATGCACTACAGCTTGATTTTTACTTTTTTAGTAATACATATGATCATTAATTTATTTATATTTTTTTTTTCACTTATCATGCCGCATTGAAAGACTTAAACAATCATTAATAAAATATGGATGTCTATAGAACAATCGGCAATTTAATTTTAATCATACCTTCCAAGTTTGTTGGCTGGAGAGGCAATGCAATCTGCGAGCAATGCACGGCCGTATTAATTGCAGTGATCGTCTTCGTGCAATAAGGAAAGAATAGGCGAGGGCGAGGGTCAGTTTACTCACAGTCACATGATGAGTTTCTCTTGCATCACGGACCTCTCACCTCAGTCACGTGAAATGAATAAAACTAATGATGCCATAGGCATCAGCAGGTAGCGTCCTTTTAAAGTAATTTAATAAATTGCTCGCTAATCGCAAAAAGGTTAGAAGATAGCTAACCGTTCGCATAATTTCTGATACACAGTTTTCCCTAACATTTCTCAATCGTATTCACTCATGTTTATTCATCGCTCCAAAGTGGACCAAAAACTATGTTTTTTAATCGGAAGTTTAAGGTCATAGAGAAAAAAGCTAATCAAAAACTTGTTTAAAACTGTTTTGGAACTGCTGAAATACATGTATTTTATCACGGCGAGTACAAAAATCCTGTAACACTTTTTACGAGTTTATAGGTTTCCTATGAAGCCGGATTGTATTTGAAAGTCAGTTTGTAATACATTGTTGTAGTGATTGCTGTGCTGTTTTTCGAGAGTACATTTAATAGGTGTATTTCCAAGTTTTCTTTTGAAAATGGCGCATTTATTTAGCAATCGCGAATATTATGAAATGCTCATAATTTATGGTGAAGCAAACGAAAATGCCCACAGAGCTTGTCAAGTGTGCCGTGCAAGATATCCTGAACGACGTGAACCCGCACCGCGAACATTTGTCGCGGTAGCGCAAAGAGTTTTGGACACCAGTGAAGTACAGCTGCGTCCAGGGCGACCACTAAGAATCTTAAATGTCGAGGAAATAATTTTAGATCTCGTCGAAGAAGATCCGCATCGTAGCATCAGAAATATCGCACAGCAAGTAAATATTTCGCATCCTATTGTGTGGCGGACATTATGAGGTTTTTGCGAATGGTTGCTTCAGGAACATGCAAGAAATCCTCAATTTACAGCGCAAATACTTGAAACCTGCTTCGGTCGAAATGGTGACGTAACTTCCACAACACTCACCACTGGACTATCGAAAATTCAAACGAAATATTTCGCGGCGCCATTCAGCAACAATTTTCAGTGAACAGGTGGGTCGGTATCGTTAATGACCTTTTGAATTGCCTAGACACTTAGACGGTGCTTCACATCTAGATTTTTTTTCAAAATCGCTTGACGGAGTTATTGAAAGACGTGTCATCAAATGTTCGCCAAAATATGTGGTTACTGCATGACGGAGTGTCCACTCATTTTTTTCGGAGAGTGCGCGACTTTCTAAACATTACTTTTCCCGATCGCTGGATAGGCCGCGGCAGCCTAGTACGATTCGAGAGGACGTGGCAATGTTGCAACGCATGCGAGCGAATTGGATACGTCGCGCTGAAGCTTGTGTGCAAGCAAATGGTGGATACATCGAATTACATTTTACTCAACACAAATCCGTGTACTTACGTAATTATTAGTGATTGTATAAATTACTAGACAGCATCACGTCACTCTTAACATAAATATAAAGAAATTCTTGATTCTATCTAGAAAATTATATTCTCTTATTGCATTTTGTCAGCACTAAATTACTAAATTGCACTAAATAAAGTGAAATTATATTTTAAAATTAAATAGACTTGTCAGAAACACAGAAAATAATATTTAAATTTATAATAAAAACGTTTATAATAAGTTAAATCTGGAGCTTTGTAGAAAAAGGGCCAATGTCCATTGCAGTGGGCATTGGTCGTTTGTCAAACGTTTTAAAAGTATTTCAAGGACCAAAGTCCATACATTGGCCCTTTTTCTATTAAACTAAGATGGACTTGGGCCATTTTAAAATTTAAATAATTAAGGCTTATAATACTTGTTGACATTGGCCCTTTTTGTGATGCAAATATGTAACATGGGTAGTCCAGGAGACTCATTGGCTGTTAAATGTAATTTTTGGACATTGGCTCTTCATATCATGTAAGTATGCAGACGGTACTGTTAGATACACCCACTTCTCGACAAATGTCGCGAGTACTGTGCCTCGGAGCTTCCTCATCGAGGTATATGATGTTTTCTTAGTCCACGACCATCATATATGTCAGGTAGACATTCCCGGTATCCTGTGATCTTTGAAATACCTTCTGTATCGTTCTACTGTTAGATTGGCTCCCGTTACGAAAACGGACCACATACAAACGGCAAGTCTCATTTAAATTGTACTAACATTCTCCGTACATTAACACCACATCTGATAGTTCTTGATCAGAAAACATTTTATACGCCGGCTAAGTAATACTGCAACACACAACTGAAGAACACAAGATATACTGATTTAGATTTGTTTGATTGTTGAAGTCACGAGAAACGTAGGCCAATTAGATAATCACTTCGCGCATGTAACGAATTTGAAGCCATGCACGTGCACAAGATGCACAGGGTCGGCTAACATTTATGATTAATTTTCTTGAAAACAGAAGCATTTAGACGTTTAGACCATTCGTTGCTTAATAAAAATTGTTCATTTTCATCCCCTCTATCACCCTTTTCAAGGAAGGCTTTTATTTCAGAAACTAGCTTTAGATATATGGAGAATATAGATCTATAGATGTAGATCTTTAGCATCAGCAAGCAGATATGATGAAAAGTTTCCTGGCCAGCAAGTTTCTTGTTCCAGCATTTTTTCTGCAATTAACCGAAGGTTTCGACAAAGAACTAGTTTTAGGTCATACTAGAGGACAGTCTTTAAAGACTGTGGATGTCTTTGAATTCTGTTGAAGAAAATACACACACACAGTACACACACAAGTGTAAGAAGAATAATTGCTGCCGATTACAATGTTCCAAAGTCTACAGTCCACACAACATTAAGAAAACAACAATAACGGTTCTATCACCTAACAAAAGTTCAACGAATTTTGCCCCAAGGTGACAACTAACTATATTTTTGTAACTGGTTCAGGAATCGGCAAAACGAAATTAATGACTTTTGCAACACAGTCCTGTTCACCGACTAGTCGGGTTTTACAAAAAATTAAGTACCTAATAAATCTGCACAACACGGTAATACAAAGGCGTTCCATTCTCTACATCAATATGTTACTAAGATATGAGCTAGAATTATCGGTGATTTATTAGGTCCCGCTGAGCTGCCGCCATGTTTAAATAATATTCAGTATCTAAATTTCTTAGGACAGATGTACTTTGCTAGACCTTTTAGAGGATCTGCGCTTGAATGTTAAAAAGACGCATGGTTTATGCATGACCGACCGACCGAATATTCTGGATTTTATTTTTGGGGACCCATAAAAAGCAAGATTTACGCCACATTACCCGCCAAGTGGCGTATAGGCACGAATTGTGGAAGCGTCAAGTTTTGTCTAGGGAGCAGACATTATTTCTTCAACATATAGCCTTGTGCATAGTAGAAAATTGTATGCACTTTCATTATTTGCTATAATATTTTGTTTATTTAATGGCTTCAAAAAAGAAAATACATTTTTTTCTCTACAAATATCAGTTAAAAGAAAAACCTTACCTTTGTCCTACTTCTAGATTACCTTAATGAATGCTCTTGAAAATAAAATATGTAATATATTTTATTTATATTAATAATAAAACTAGATATCTGTAGAATAGTTAAATTACTTAAAGTGTTTTGCTCCAAATTTGTTTATGTTCCTTTCTAGATAAATTCAATATTTAAGCAATGCTATAAGATCTCATAAATCATTGAAAATTTATGCACAGGACCACGCAAACAACTTTTGCACCAATTAATTTAATCGATTCTCTATTTTTTTATATTGAATTTTGCGTCTTAGATAATAGCTTCATTAATCTCTTCGATTTTTTTAAGTAGGTAAGTGGTCCTAAACTACAAATTATGTAAATAAATATCAAATACCGAGGTTTATTAGAACTGTCGAAAGGATATAGACCAATCAATAAAATACTAGTATTATATAACGTCAATTTTTTATCCAGATTAACTGGTGCTCTTTGTAACCTCTTAATTGAGAAAATAGGGCATCAAAAAAGAATATATGAATTAGGTATGAAGTTGTGTGTTTCTAAAGGAAATTGTTTTGTATATTTATATAATACACTTTCGAATATTTATTTATTTTTTGTAAAAAAATTATCGGGCACTCTATTTTTTCTTGTACTGGAAAAATTTCATCTCCTAGTTAAGAATTTTGCAATATTTCACATTACAAATTTGGATTGGGGCGACGAAAATAGTTGTCTAAACATTTCACGTCAGTTATTTAACGACTGGAGACGTCTTAATTTGCAAATTACATATTCCACTTTCCTAAAAACGCGGTCTATAATTAAATATTATCTGTAACAACTTTTTTATATTATATTTTGAAACATGTAATAAGATAATCATCAATCACGGTAACCTAGTTATGTTGTACATCATATCATCACATTTAGATGTATTTTCCCATGGTTCATATATGACTATAATTATCGCTAGTTTCCAATATGTTTGGTATATATGGTAACATCTATTTTCTAGGTTAATGTAATTCATTTTATTTAATAAATCGATAGGCGTTTTGTCAGTTTACGTATTCTTTGGTGATTAAAAAATTGTATTATTAATGCCGATGGGTATAAAATATTTCTGTACTTGTATCGTTCTACTGCTTAAACAGTTGTTCCTAATCCTACTTTTATAAATCGTAAAGCTATGTTATTTCTGAATAAGTGAATGGTTATTCCTTTATAAGGATTAGTAATAATAATTAATAACTTATTTTTAATGTCTTTATTAGATTTGAATGGGTTTTTGACACCAATAACCAAATAAAGGACTTCTAGTTAACTATTATAAAGATCATTCAATATAAAGTTGTTACTTGTTTCATAACAGTTCAACTTTGTTGAGGTAAATTCATTTTTGTTTGCATTTGATTGCCTACTAATGTAATTCTATAACCAGCAGGACATTTGTCAATAATAGACGTCTGATTCGTATATTTTTCTTCAAAAAAAAAATAAAGTTCACAAGTAAGTACTTCGTGATAAAACATAACGTTGTTATGGGGAATAAACACTTTTCAAGAAGACCACATTATCTAAATGAAATTAAAAGCCTGGTAACTGTCGTCCCTTAATAAAATACATTACTCCTAATGTACTTAAAGTAAGAATTTGCATAAGGAGATACAGTAATGTCTTTCAAGGTTATAGTCTAGCGTTAGGTGAAAGTCAATAATTTTGTTACTTAAAAATGCTTTTTAAATAGTATATTCATATCTTAGGAGTATTTTGTGCCGTATTGGGGTCTGAAGAACTGTAGAAATTACTTGAAACCAATTAAGGATTTATAGGACTCCTCGTGGACAGTTAAGTAGCGCAAATGTGTTTAACAAAAGAACACCAACACCACACCTGAATTAAAATCATTTAATCTTACTGGTACGTGATGGGATTTGAAGGCATTATTAAGTCGTTTAAACTGGTATAAAAAATGAACTTACTGCGATCCAGCTGGATTCTCGTTTGGTCTTTCGGGTCATGGTGATTGAAATTGGTACTTAATTTGCTAATTGTGTAATTAAATCCAGTTGTTTGAAGTTTTATTGAAATGTTTACGTTAGCCGAAACGTGGAAAATATTGTTTACGCCTTGCATTTAAATTCAGTACCTATGACTGAAGTAGTACTTGAATACTTAAATTGAAATGCGTATGTATTTTTGTTTAAATGTCTGTAGCTATCTAACTTAATTAATCTTTGTTTATGTGCTTCTATTATCATACCGCGTCAAGTCATATTTAATTGATTGTTACTTTTTTCATAACTGCAAGTAAATATTTATGTGTAAAACAGCAGGAAGCTAATTGTGACGTAAAGACCTTGCGTGCACAATATTATGAAAGTTTTATTATTCATCAGAATATTTAATGAAAACCACTTTAGATTGATTCTTGGATATTAATTTTAAATAGTAGTACGTTTTCGTATACTGTTACATAATAGGACATATATTATTTATAACAATTTGTTATAGAGCGTGCTTCCTTATCATGGGTGGTATTTTAGCGCCACTTAATAGCAAGTATTGCTCAATGCGAATACCTTAGTGTTGACGGCAAAATCTTTTCTATAATTTATAGCAGCATGGAAATAATGTCATCAGAAACTTTCTCAAAATGCCACAAATTATTACACAGTCACACAAATCAAAAAAGTTATTTGTTCTTTTGACCAGACCCATCGACCACGAATCTGAAGTCAATTTGGTCCAACTCTACATTTTCGAGAAAATGCCCCTCGAATCCTTAAAAAATTTTCGAATTGATTGTAACGACGTGGAAGAAGATGGTCTGTATATTGAATTCCATAACTCTATAACTCGAAAATTTAGGACCTGCTGAATGCGAATTTCAGTTTGGCATCAGCACAAACCATTTTCGTGAAAATGCCCACAAAATTCACACAAAACGGTGTAATTTGGGGTAAAAATGTTCAATAATTTTTTTTGTGTCAACGTTTTCGGTTCCACCAAACTTTTTTTTGTCTTAATAAGATCTATGTAGTGGGTTTCTCTTTCCCTTTTTACCTCTAACCTTACATTCCTTTTTCAACATCTAATAGCTTTTCATCATGTTTACGTCCCACTTAATCTTTTTTGATTCCTTAAATCTTCATGAAAGCGTTCATCTTACTCTTCTCTATAGTCAACTTAGGTGAAGTTCGGGGAAGTAATCCACAGTATCCAAATTTTCTAAAATTCTTCACCATTTCCGCATTAGTTCTAAAATTATGACTTTTGTAGTTAGGTACTCAATCAATTTTCTGTCACATTTTTAAAGACTTACTATGTAACCGTCTCAATTTCATTAATTTTTTATATAAAATCGTCACTCAATATTATACAGTGTGTGGCGTGTATAATCTATAAAAATTAAACTACAGCTTCCTAACGATATTTGTAATAGAAAAAAGTCTTATACGAAAAAGTTCTATTTTCGCGCTTTTTTTCGTAAATTAAAGTTCAATTATGAATCAAAATATTTTCTCTGGAACGGTACTATCCGTGTATTGTACGATGAGTTACATGCTGTAGACCAGCCGCGTAAACAAATCTTCGTTGAAAGATAGAAAGATACTTCTCAATTTTTGGGGAATTTTTCAATGCAAAAGTACAAACTAAGAAAAAAAGATATTTAAAAAAAACTGATATTTTCTTATTATAATAATTAATAGTAATTACAATCTTAAATACATTGTTGGTACAGTTACTGCAAGAGTTCGCAAACAAAACCACATCCGTAAGCATCTGTAGTTGCCATCTAAACAAACTCCCTTAAAATATGGAACAAAATGAAATAAAACTTACCATTTCTAGAGAAAATGTTGAAATTCATCCCCACTTCAAGTGACTCCAAAGATTAAAGTCCATTGGAGTTAGATCGGGTGACTGAGGTGGCCACGGCACAGGACCAAAGCGTCCAATCCATCGCTGAGAAAACATTTCTTTCAAAAGAGTCGTCACTTCTCTAATACTGTGTGAAGGAGCCTCATCTTGAAGATAAAACATGCGTGCCCGAACTTGTAATGCCACATCGTCCAATAATTCAGGAAACCGGTTCTCCAAAAAGTCAGCATTGTTGGTCCATTTAGTCGTCCTTCAAAGAAATAGGGTCCCACAACCCACAAGTACATCTCCTATTGTGCCAGCCCAAACATTTACCGAGAACCGATGTTGAAAATGAGTTTTCCTTGTCGCGTGAGGATTTTCATCGGCCCATACGTGCATATTATGAAAATTCACTTCATCACGGGTAAATGTCGCCTCATCTGTTACACAAACATAAGCGGGAAAGTCTACTTGATTGGCATATTGTCGTAAAAATCTTCTCCAAAAACGCATTCGTTGATCACAATCTTGGTGAAAATCTGGTAAAATCTGTTGAACTGGCTGCAGATGATTGCAACAGCTGGCGCCTTAAGATACGATGTACGCTACGAAATGAGGTTCCTACTTGCTGTGTGAGTCGTCGAGTACTAATTGTGGGGTCTTCGTCAAGATTTTCCAACACTGCATCTTCAACATTAAGGTTCACTTGCTGATCACGTCTTTCTCCTCGAGGAATAACATTTCCCATATCTCGCAGCCGCTGAACGCACTGTAGGATTGTNGGGGGGGGTGACGTTGTAGCCATTGTTCCCGGTACAACTGCGTTTTCTCCGGCTGCACAATACACTAACACCATATCGACACGTTCGAAAATAGTAAATGCATTGTTTTCTCGATTCATTGTAAAACTAGTTTGTGCACAAACTAAAAAATTAAGCAAAGTAAGAAATAAGAATCTCATTTTTAATGTAATTGGCACGCTAATCTTATTTTCTACTTCTATATAAAAATTACACTGCCACTATCGTGGAATTACAAAATAAAAACTTTTGTCTGGAATCGTTCACTTTTTAACACTGATGGGTCGATGGACGATGCTTAATATTTAATAATTAAGTGAATAATGAATTCAGTACAAATACAATATCAGTTGACTGCACAAATTTTTTGACAATGTAACCTAACTTTCTCTTAGTATTACTAGTATTAGATTATACCGACTTAAATTATAGGGTTGCATCTCGGGTCGCATAAAAATATTTCCAAAGTTTTTAATAAATAACACAGAGTCGACCTTCACTTTCGTTGAATAAATGAACTTTACAAAAAAAAAACGCGAAGATGGAACTTTTTCGTATAAGACTTCTCTATTACAAATATCATCAGGAAGCTGTAGTTTAATTTTTATAGATTATACCCGCCACACCCTGTAGACATTTAAGGTACATCGAATATACCTTCTTTCAGTTTAACATTGCTGATTTCTGAAAATATTTGGCCAAAAATCCATAACATTTACCTTCAAAGCCTCAACGAATAGTTTAGTTTTATATTTTCTTTAGAATAAAATATACATCCCGGAATACACCAAGTAAAACAGAGGAATAACATTTTATCCTTAAAAAAACTTTCACCTTCCTCACGACTTGGTTTCACGCCTTCAAAAATTTACTTATACCTTTTAATCGGCAAAAGTGATACATTTACGTAAAATAAGGTCACGGTGAACTACGGCCGGGCACTTGAATGTTGGCAATTTGATTTTTTATCAGTGTTACATAAAAATTTCCACAGTATCCGCGCCTGATTTAATCATTTTTGAAATCCGGTTACGTTCAACTTATAGTTGTATTCAAAGGTCTCATTCATACTTATTTGTAATCAAATTAAATAATATTATTATATAGATAATTATAGTTTCATATCTGATGGATACAAACGTGCGACAGATATATTTCTGACTCATTTTATTAATGAATGTTGTTTTGTTTTAGGGTCAGAGTCAGCGCATATTAACAAAATTAGTCCTCGAATCGATCTTTCACAGTAAACAAGAACCGATAACAATTTATATTCAATTATGATAAAGTTGGTAAAAATAAAATTAATTAATTAATTAATATTTTGATCTACTTGTACTATTTATCTGTAAGACACAAGAAACATTAAATAATTGATTAATTTTATACCTATTTGTTCTTTTTGCTTTCACAAGAGACAGAATTTTAATTTCTCATACATTTGTAATATATGAAAGGGAATGGCATATTTGTTTGCTTTCTCAGAAAAATTGCATTATGTCATTTCGTTTGTGGGCAGAAATGCATATAAAGCGATGCTATTAATTTTGCAAATTTGTAATTTTAGAGAGGTACCTACTTTTACTATATGAATAAAAATAGCTGAATACAGAATTATGAAGAATATTCCAAATTTTTAGTATATTAGGAAATAAGGCGAGTGAACGACCGATTATGTCTAGTATCTTATGTAATTTATTCAGTTTTATACGGGGTGTTTCAGAATAAAGTACTATACATTTACAGATTGTGCGAATAATTTAGTAAAACAGATTACTTTTGTATAACTTGTTTTATTAAGGTAATATATTATACTTACATAAAAAATAAATACAAATACCAATCTGACTTATATGAAATATTTTTTAAATCGTTTAAAATTTTTACAATTACTATTTTCTTAAGAACTGTATGTTTTCAACTTGTGAATCTCGATGTCAATGACCTCTGGCATTGACCTTGTTCAGCTGAACTGTACTACTGTCACTACGTACAGTAGAAATGAACCCCTTTAAGAAAGTTAAAGCAGGTACGTCAAGAAAGTATATTTCCACTCTTCTGATTGATTCAGCAGCGAATCACTGCTAGACATATTAAATTAATTCAAATTAATAAAATAGCAACAAAATTAAACCGCGAACAATTTAAATTTAAGCCAAATCCCATCATGTTCCGAACGCCTCCGAAAGGCAACGAAGGTTAGCCATAACTATGGAATTGATATGCCGCATCTCGTGTTTGAAAGGTGGTTACTGCAAATTGACTTTACACCTGGTATGATATGACGCTATGGTAAACAGGTTTGTTACATTTCTATTTTAGTTTTCCACTTAATCTGTTTACGAGAGCGTGCTTGTAAAGTACCTGTGATGTAAGTCTATAACCCTATAAAGTTATTTATTTCAGTGTTTGGTGACGGTACAGTGTAGTTTTGTTTATTAATTTTCAAGTTTTAGTATGATATTATGAAAAAGCATGTATACGAATCAGGAAGGAGTTGACATGGTCACAGCCTACTTTTTGTCCGGAGAAAACAAAAGACGATATCAGATGGATTTTCTAGACCATCAAATAAGAAAATGTTTGTAAGATTGGTTCAACATTTAAGAGGTTATGGGACCTTTGAACGCCAAAACGCGAATGTTAGACGAGAACAGACTCAGAGAATGATAAATTTGGAACTAGAATCTTTGATCGCTGTGAAGAGGATCCTTGCACTACTACTCACTCGAAGATTAACCGCAAAATTTCAACTATCTCATATGCTGTAAAAATCAGGTGAGTAAACAGATTATGTACTTATTTTTGTGTATTTCATTTATTGTTACTGATTACTGCCTGATTTTTCTCTCAGATTAATTTTTTAAGTACTTTTTCATGCTTTATCTTATTTAAAGAAATTAAATTTTCGCTTATGACCGATGATGGGGCTCCTTGGTAACACGAAGTCAAGAAAATTAACGCGTCAAAGAGTAGTACCACACAGTGGGTTGTGTGAATATTTGCGTTTTAATAACTTTTCTTTAAATTATGATATTTGACAACAATGCATAGCCCAGTTCTCAATTTAGCATGCGCTGAGACTAATGCTCGCCCTTGTTTGAGGTCGCACTAGCTTGTCCAGCGGCGGGGGTATGAAAATTGCTAAAAAAGTTGAAAAAAAATTAAGATTTCTCGACAAAATTTGAAAAAATAAACTGTTGATACATGTTTCTAAAGGTCAAACGTAGCATCCGTATAAATTTGACACCCATTCAAAGTTACCCTGTATAATTGAAAAATTTAAATTAGATAACTCTCAGAAAAAATAGGACACCCTGTTTAATTGAAAATAATTTACTTCAAATAATACTTTTATATTTATGAAACTTTTTGTATTTAAATTTTGAAAATATTTATGGCATAATACAATTTCTTCATAAACGAAATCAAGTAGGTAATGTACATTTCGCAATATGTTTCACAATAACTGCGTTATGTAATCGAAGACCTTATAAAGGTTTACTACCTATTTAAAAAATCCTAAATAAACGAGTCTCCTATAAAAATAGATACTTAACGTGTTATTGGTTTCCTCCGCGAGTCCTTACTATTAAAAAATAATGATTTGAAGACTTCCTGTTACTTCATAGAGGGCTTTTAGATTCATGGGAAAAATTCTCAATTCAAAATGAGATCACTCGAACTTGTTTAATTTTGCGAAACCACAAACTGGTCGTAATTAAACTCATATAGCATATAAATACCAAGCTTACATAAATGAAATATTTATATGAATGTAAGCATTTAAATTAAGTACTCTCTCATTTACATAAATTGCTGATGCGTTAGATTTCGTGTTACTAATGACTAGCATTTTTACTTTCTTCAATGCGCTTTTTAGAAAGTACCCAAGAAGAATACAAAGTGAAATACGATGAGTAATTTGGTTCATTTCGTAAAAAGCATTGTCCGTCACGTTTTCATAGCAGCTAAAATATGTCATCCTTCTAATTTGTTTACATATTCTTAATAAAACATATGTTATGCATTTTAAAAACAATGTTCTATACTATATATAAGTCGTCGACTAAAAGAAAAAATATGATAAAAAAATTAAATCGTTTGCAACAAACAACCTACCCAAATATTATACGATTTTTGCCAAACCTTGTTACAACAATTTTAATAATTAACAATAAAATATTAAAATCTACCATTAGAAATTTCAAAATGATGGATATTTTATCTTTTATGGCAGTATCAGTTTACTGATAAATAATACCCTATAACACGGAATTAAATCCAGTTTTACGTTTTACGCCTTGTTACCAACCGGACTTAATCCATTTTCTTCCATTGGTAATATTTATATGATACATGATTATTGTAACGTAATCATTTTTAGCCGTAAAAGGAAGGTACACTCGTTTTAATCTCCTGTGTTGTGTAGATAGGTGTTGAGTAGCTTTATAAATATTTATTAGACGAGGAAGTTTGATTTTATAAAATTGAGTTACAGCATATCATTATGTCGAAATGAGTCATCTGTTGAATAAGTGAATTTTTGGTTGTACTACTTTGGGAAACGTGATAAGTTTATATAGTTTTATTTCTCAGCACGTGTTTGTTTCGCATTTCCCAACTTTTCATTCAGAAAGTGTCCATTTTTAAACAAAATTACTTATTGTTCAATATCTAAATAAAATTGTCATTGCTTTTTAGAGGCATTGTCTATTATTGTATAAACAGTAGTGAATTATCACATGGCATAAAGCCACGTAAACCAGCAAATTCAGATGATCAGAAATCATGACACGCACATAACAGACTGTTTTCAGTCTGTAGAGACCCCCCACAATTCACTAGCTATGTATAAACAGAGAGATATTTAAACATTTTACAGTTTGGAAATCATATTCGATAAAAATCGAAATGATGTACAGCTTTTACAAACGCAAATATTTCTTACAGTAGTTCCTATATTTGCCATACATTTTAATAATAAAATATTTCAGGCAATGCATTGCATAATAGTTTTCACACAGAAGCATTTCCGACCGTATTTTTGCATTAGAGAGTTCATCTTGGAATTATATAGACTATTCCATTGCTTTTGTATGCAAAAAATACTTTTTTAATTTAGTAAACAACATGGTGAAGATAACATGTTAAATAATAAAAACTTGTACATAGTAAATATAACATATACATTCTGTCAAAAAAGTATCCGGAATTTGACATTTAAAAATCCCGCGTAAAGTAGATTTATTTTTTTATTGGAAGTTGGTAGCACTGTGCTTTACTCCGGCCTTAGACCTAGTAAACTATGGACTGGCCCTAGAAAGAGAGGTCAATCACGCTGATGTGTGCAAGGCAGATGAAGATAGTGCAGGCAAGTATAGGTAAAACAAATAACGGTACACCGGTATACCGGCACAAAAAAACCGTAAACAAATCTTAATGTTAGAGTAAAAGTCATGTAGAAGGTATCTTAAATTTTTGTGTGATGTAGCTTATGTGAAATAATTGTGAAAACTAAATATGGTGCAATCGTAGTAATTTTGTTACTTGGAAAGGTTTTTTAATTTGTGGTAAGGAATCGAGTATAGCTAGCTGATTGGTTGAATTAAGTTTAGCGCGCTACAGTCGAAGTTCTGTGTACGAAGCATTAGACTGCGCTATCTCTCTTGCACACGTCTGTGCGATTGCCGTTTATATTGGCAAAATGGCAGTTGGGTAAGTCCAGTAGTTTGAGCGCGATCTGTCAAGTAGTTTGTTTACAGCTGTTAATTTTGTTAGTCCACCTAAAGTCTGTTCCGAGAATTTTACTATGGATAATATTATTGAATAAAGAGTTTGCCTAAAATTTTGTGCTACCAACGGAATTTCTTGTGTTGAATCGTTGAAAGTGTTGGAAAATATTTACGGTAATTCGGTTTTGCCGAAAGTTCAAGTATGCGATTGATGCAAAGCATATAAACATGGTCGAGAAGTGGTTAATGATTTGCCACGTTCTGGTGGTCCTTCAATGTCTTCAACTGAAGAAAATAATCGTTATAGTTTCATAGAGCTGACACATGAACTAAACATATCTCACGAATCAGTTTGCACCATTTTAGTTGAAGTTTTGGGTATGAAACCTGTCGTAGCACAGCTAATTCCAAAAGAGCTCAATTTTCTTCAAAAACATCGCAAATATGTCGCTGAAGACATGCACGAACGAGCTAATTCGGACTTTACATTCACGCAACTCATCATAACGAGAGACGGTTTAAGAGTTTAACATGCAAATGAGCCAACAAAATGGCGTTTTTCTAATGAACCGAAACAAAAAAAAACACGTGAAAGTCGATCAAAAATCAAAGTCATATTGAATGTTTTCTTTGACTATCGTGGTGTTGTTCACACAAAGTGCCTCCCGGATGGAGAAACAGTCGAGAAAGAATATTATCCAGGCGTTTGGGAGGAAGTATCCGCCTCAAAAGACCAGATATATGGAAGGACAATTCTTGGATTTTGCACCATGATAATCCACCATCACACAAAGCGATAATTGTGAATGAATTTTGACCAAAATCTTAACAAATGTCATCGAGTAGTCACCGTATTCACCGGATATGGATTCTGTTGACTTTTCCTCTTTTCCATACTCAAATTACCACTTCGTGGAACACGTTTTAGGTCGATAAAAGCCATAAAACAAAAATCGCTAAAGGAATTTAAGAACATACTGGAATATGTGTTTAAAAAGTGCTTTGACGATTGGGTTGTTCATTAGAGAAAGTGTATTGCTTCAAATGGAGCCTATTTTGAAGGAGACAAAATAAATTTTGATGATGAATTGAATAGGTATATTGTATATTATTTACAAACTCCGGATACTGTTTTGACATAGTGTATAGTTGCAAGCATTAATATCAAGTAATTTTAAGCAGCATAATACCAAAATAATTTTCCAGCGGGACTATGGCTCTTTCCCAACAATTAAAATGCCGACAACGGAATGAAATTGTTGGTTTACATATATACGCCGAGGATGAATTAGGGTTTAACAAAATAAAGGTCACAAACAATTCCTAAACTTAGAGCACAAAATAATGTATGTTATGCAGATTTTTTGTAAGACATATAAAATTCCTCAGATTTTCTTATAACGGTAGACACATTTCCTGGTTCACAAAATCCTTGTGCCGCAGCTATTGTTATTATGTCAATTTTCCTCGATATTAATATTCATAAAGAGATTGTTTAGTATTTTATAAGAATGTTGCACGATCTATCTGTTACTGTACGACATAAATAGATCGGTCCTAGATACTATAATGATGTTTCGACATAGAAAACTAGGGAGGTGGTCTAAGAATCCGACAATGAATCTATAGTATGTACGCACTCCATGTGAGATTGTGCAATACTCAGTAGGTCCATACTGCTACAACTATATGAGAAAGGAGGGGAAGAAAGAAAGAAGCACATGCGGCTTGATGAACCACGAGTGAACTAAATTGTGAAACGAATGAGATTAGTCTCGGCCAATTTTTTTTGCAAGATCATTGCTAGACGCAATATGATTTATTAGAAAGTAATATGTTCTTCTGCTACACATTGTTTACAGAACATTCTTAATTAATTCTACGTAGTCATATATATTTTTATAAATATTCTTTTATAAAATTATTTCCTGAGGACAATAAAACTTTTGAAAGAAAAATTTAAAAATACATTCCAGCAAATAACTTTTTATGGACATTCTAGTTTAATAAAGCTTCCAAATTTTTTTACCCTAACATTTCTTTGTTCTTTCTTTCGTAAGCATATTTTTCAATAACCAATATTTGAAACTTTTGCCTTTCGTCTTCGCTATTTAAATTTTAAGTTAAATGTTTATATTTGCTAGCGTTTTTAGTTTGACCAATTTCCTTGTGTCCTGATGTATTTAGACATTCTATTTCCTATTGTATGATTTGTCGACAACAAAAATTTACATGTAACAGGTGTCAACTGTTGACGTGTATTTAGTGCGGAGGTCATATTTTAACTGTTATACAATGGAACTTGTAGAGTAATGGCTTCTGGAGGCCATCTTCGTTCTTTGCTACTAATATGAAGTAGTAGGCGTAGAACAGAATTGAAAATTCACGACCTCCCGTTCTATATTCTTTCAATCGTTTTTGTCTAGTGTCAAAGTGATTTCATAGCCGCCTTGTCGAAATGTTCTGTTTTTCTGCTTCACTACATAAATAAGAGTGGGTATATAAAAGATTTGTCAATAATTGTGCTTCAAAATATGTCAAAGACAAACAGTTTCGCTTTAAATTATAATTTTTTTAATGACGGGCGGTATGTTCTATAAATGGATTAAAATAATTTACTAAATAATAAGTTGTATTCTATAAATGATATAAATAATGTCTACTGAAGGGTTGTAAAAAAAATTAATAAACATTTATTAATTTCGTGGTAAGATTAGATAAGATAGAATTGGGTTAAGGTAGGTTAGGTTAAGCTTCTATTAATAGATTTAGAACATAAACGATGCAGACATTTATTATAACTAATTGTTTACCTTTGGGTAAATTAAAAAAAATGGTAATAGATAATACAAGCATGACACCGTATGAAATATAGGTGTATATCTAAGCAAATACCCATAATAAGTGCAGTTTTAATACACTACAATCATTTCTGGGAAGAAACTGAATATTAGGGTTAACTTTAATGTATAAATAATAAACAGCAACAGTAATTTTTTTCATACTAGCTGAGCTCCGTCATGCTTTGCAGTGGCTATTTTCTTTTCCTTATTGCTATTATTACATTACAATATTGTACATTATTACCGTACAATAATGGCAATCGATTGAATTTCTGTAATAACGCTCAGCGCCACCTATTGAAAAATGCTCAAGCTGCTTTATGTATTTTTTCAGTAATGTGTCGAACATAACCTATAAAGAGCTCAATCAATCTAATAAGTGACATACAGACTAACGTTGATTTATATATATATATATAATAGATCTTATCTAATATCATTAGAAGAAAGTATTTCAGATTATACACATTGTGTGCAATACAGCCTTTGAAAACCCAAGTTCAATATATTTCCTGTTGTGACATAATGTGAATAAAATCTTTTTTAAAAAGAAAAATCACATGTTTTATTGGCGTTTATATAATATCTTTAATTATGTGAGATATTTCACCTGATCGTACAAAACGTTTATATCATCGTATATGAAATAATGGTATTCATTCAACCGTATATGAAAATGTACATAGAACTGCCGCAGTATCAGTATTTAAACAGGCATACTTGTATGTCAGTTTTAGAAAGCATACAGTGAACTACATTGATATCGTTAAAATCTTGTCTGGCGTGTTATGCAAAATGTGAGGCAAAATGTGTAGGAGGAAATTTTGTAATATACCTATAATACGTTCAAATTTTCTAATCTATATGATTCATCTTTCACTTGTTTCCGAGATCTCGTGAAATTTGTGAAACTGGTACTAAATCAACTGCTTATTTTTCTTTGCATGAAGGATTTACACTACCTACCATTTAAGTCTAAATAGTTTATTCTTTTGTTTTCGGGATCACTGAGTCTTATTAAACTTTACTATTAATAATAATAATTATGTTTTCTCATCTGAAACTACTTTCTGTATTTTGCAACGGAAGTAATTAGGCACAGGTAAACAAAAATTGTGGGAACTGTTCAAATCGATGTAAATTTTGCAGACTTAAATATAATAGACTTTATAGTAATGCAGCAATTTTTACACTGGATGTTATTCTGTATAATTTGTAGCTTTAACAGGCATTTTTTATTTCTAATTGTACATTATTATTTTTCTAAATGTAGTTGCTTGTACCTGACTAAAATATAATCAAATGGGCAGTATTTAGTTCTCTATTAAATAATTTATGATATTGAAAAAGAAGAACCCACTGTTATATCGGTTACTTAACATTAAACTAACTAAATTTGAATAAATCATCTTAGTTTAATTTAAATATGTTCTGTGCGCACCTAAAAATATTTAAGAAGTAGCAACATTTGACTTGACAAGTACCTTCTTTTGAAACAGCAACAGCAACATTTTCGGATATTTCTCTAAATTCTTCCTTATTTCGACTTCAGTTTTAATTTTTCATTAAAATATGAATTAAGTAATCTGTATTTTTTCTATGTTTAGGCTTACTACGTTCTTAAGTATTTACTTATATCTAAATAATTTTGTTCATAAAAATATTCCATTTTTAATCCCATACATCGAATTGAACTATTAACAGTAATAGGTATGGGATATACAGGGTGTCCGGTAAGTACCTCCTAATCTCTCGGGAGTGTATAGGGGAGGTCAAAATAAAACTAGTCCTTCCTATAATTTTTTTTCCTAATGTGCCCCCTAACGGAGTTATGGGGGGTCAAAGGGGTACCTAGAAATTAACGTTTAGGGTTATAACTTTGAAACCACCCTGTATATTTTAATAAAATTTTCGTACGTTGTATTACACATGGAGCTCTACGATTTGATGCTAAAATCAACTTTTTGCTATTATCAGGTGTCCAGAAACGGACTGGCCCTATCACAATTTTTCTCAAAATTTTGACAGAAGTAATTTTATCAAACTGAAAATATTATTATTAGATACTCTGAAGGTTTTTCTTTAAAAATGGTACTCTTTATTTATTTCGAAAAAATGAACGGTTTGCGAGATAAATCGGTTTTGAAAAAAATTGGTAACAAATACAACAACAATTAAAATTTATTTTTTTTACATATTATTTCATGCATTTAATTTCTTTAACTTTATCAAGTCCAGAAATCTTTGAACGGGTTGGCTATACTTTATGAGCAAGTAGTGACCAATTAAAAATAACATTTGAAAAATAACTTACTTACAAGACATGCAACAAAGAACATTCAACAATGAACAAAGGTACCTAAATGTTACTTCGGTAGATGTTCAAAATGAGCACCCCGTACTTCAATGCACTTTCTAATCCTACGAATGTTTTCCCGGTGCACTTGAAATAATATTCCGTGATTATTGCGGAGATGGTCACAGTTCTGTGTTAGCCTCAGCAGAAGTTCCTCTCTACTATTTACGGGTGTTGAATAAACGTTATTTTTTAAATGACCCCACAGAAAAAAGTCTAATGGGTTTAGGTCGGGCGACCTAGGTGGCCATAATACAGGTCCGCCTCGACCTATCCATCGATCACCAAAAACATTCGTCAGATGTTGACGTACTAAACGATCAAAGTGGGGTGGTGCACCGTCATGCATGTACCACATTTCAGTTCTTATTTGAAGGGGCACTTCTTCTAACAAAATATTTAGATTTTCCTCTAAAAATTGCAAATAAAGAGCACCATTAAGTCTTTGCTCCAGAATAAATGGACCAATCAAATGATTCCCGATAATGCCAGCCCACACATTCACCATAAACCTTTGTTGGTAGCGAGTTTGAACTAAAGCGTGAGGGTTTTCTTCATCCCAGACATGTAGATTATGCGAATTAATTATGCCGTCTCTTGTAAAACCTGCTTCATCGGTGAACAAAATAGATGTACCAAAATTATGATTCCGAATATGATGCTGTAAAAACCAATTGGCGTATTGAAGTCTTTTTGGATAATCATCTGGAGACATAGCATGTACTTTTTGGATGTGGTACGGGTAAAGCAATTGTTCTTTCAGAGTTTCATGTACAGCCCATTTTGTAACATTGTTTTGCGCCGCAAGCTTCCTTATGCTATTTGAAGGATTATTAGCAACGTCTTCCAATATTTGTTCCTCTACATGAGGGTCTCGTACTCTCCTCGGGGCTCCTGCTCCACCACGGCGTGGCAAAAAGCTTCCTAAATAAAGGATTCGGAAGAAATTAGTTTCACTAACGTTTTTCACTATTTTTTTTTACCTGTTTCTCTTAAACTACGATCAACTCTTTCAAAAGTTTTTGGACTCGGCAAATGTCGACCCGGAAACCTTTCCTCATAAAGTCTTCTTGCCTCCACGGAGTTGCATAATGCTTCCCCATAAATTAGGTGCATATCAGCATATTCTGCACAGGAATATTCTTCCATTTTTAAATGTTATTTCTAACGGCTTAAAACGAATACCACAATAAAATTGAATTTTTATTCTGTCACGCGCCTTTGACAAGTACTTTAAAATCAACAGGGTCTAACAACGAAAACAATAGAAAAGAACTCCATGGAGACAAGAGCAATAATAATTTGTAGATGTATTTTGGTCATAGATGTTGATTTTACAAGAAACGGCATTATTCATTCCCTTAATTCACCACCAGTAAATGTTTATGGTGAATCTGTAGGCTGGCACTAGCGGGAATGATTTTATTGTAAAAAAATAAATTTTAATTGTTGTTGTATTTGTTACCAATTTTTTTCAAAACCGATTTATCTCGCAAACCGTTCATTTTTTCGAAATAAATAAAGAGTACCATTTTTAAAGAAAAACCTTCAGAGTATCTAATAATAATATTTTCAGTTTGATAAAATTACTTCTGTCAAAATTTTGAGAAAAATTGTGATAGGGCCAGTCCGTTTCTGGACACCTGATAATAGCAAAAAGTTGATTTTAGCATCAAATCGTAGAGCTCCATGTGTAATACAACGTACGAAAATTTTATTAAAATATACAGGGTGATTTCAAAATTATAACCCTAAACGTTAATTTCTAGGTACCCCTTTGACCCCCATAACTCCGTTAGGTTAGGTTAGGTTAGGCACATTAGGAAAAAAAATTATAGGAAGGACTAGTTTTATTTTGACCTCCCCTATACACTCCCGAGAGATTAGGAGGTACTTACCGGACACCCTGTATATTAGTAAACAAAATCTATTGCCAATAATGTGTTTTTAACAGTTATAGAAAGTACCTACTTATTATAAACATTGGCAAGGGAAAATGTGTCACAAGTGGGTTGTCAATTTATTCTAAAATTATTGCAAAACTCATATAGCATTGTTGCAAATCACTACAACATTTTTATAACTGTCACACCTAAGTTTAAATATCCGTTAGTTGTAAAAAATTTAAATTGAAATTTCCAACTACTACTTCGTTTTGCAATGGAATTCAACATTTGCCGTATATTTTATTATCTCCTTAAAATAGTTATGGTTGATTCTAGATTTTGCTAACGTCATCAATTAAAAAAGCATGAGAGAATGTAAAAACGACTTTGCAATTATGTATCAAACAATAATTTTTCGAAAAATTACTGTAAGTATTTTTAAAATTAGTAAAAAAGGAAATTAATATTTACTACAGTATAAAAAACTAATTTGATGATTATAATAGAAACATGTATTGATTAGATTTTGACCTAAAATCTTATGACATACCATAGGAACCAGACAAAATATCAATAATCATTTGGTTCTGGACACAAAGCATAGTTTATGCTTTGTAGTTCTGGATACCATATTTGTTATACCTGTTGTATTGCTTAATACCTTAATAAAGAGTAAAAAAACTGTGAGAATAATAATAATAGAATATATTTATGAAAGAAATTTAATAATCTTGTTTCAAAACTGTTTAATATTTTTTTATAATTAGATAATATAGTTTTGAAAATGAATTAATTCTGTTAAGTGCATAAATGAGTATAAAAAATTTTCCTCGCTATGGTAATTTGGTTGTCCTTGCCCCAACCACATTATACTGTACGCATTCCAGTCCATCTAGACATACAGCTTTCGAAGTTGTCTGTAATTAAGCTTTGCAAATTGCTGCTCATATTTAATTATGTACGTGAAATCGGTATGTACTTTTTTTTTAATCAATCCCTAGAGTTGTTTCTCTGCTTCTCCAGCTAATTCAGCTAAATGTTGAAATGTTTCTAAAATGATTTACTCTACAGTACTTAATAGGCCATTTCATATTTTTATATATCTACAGGATGTTCCCTTTTTAAAAGTACTAATTTTAACAGTTGATAGAGGACTTGATTTGGAACAAAGGGTTCATTGAAGACAGACGTGAGTTGCTTCCTAATCGAGATACCGGGTATCGAATTTAATTTTGTTTACCGTTTTTTCAGGATACCTAAAAAACAGCAAGTAATAAAGAAAACAAATTTGCGATATAATGTTCTTTAAAAATGACCTATAAACAGTCCACTACAACCATCAGTGACGTGGTAAATGGGTGGTCAGTGTTTTTTTTAAATAATTCTACGCTTGTGTCATATTGTCAGAATTAAAGGATTCTGAGTAAATGGCATGAAATCCATTATTTTAGCTAAACTCAACAATTTTTATTATTATTTCTATAATATATGTATAAATTATTGTGTTATTAATTTCAAAATAGGAATTTAACCCGTTAACGCCTGAAGGCACGTATTTTCACGTATTTTTTTTTCTTTTTTCAACGGCTGCAATGACAAAAAAAGGTCAGATTCCTCGAAAAATGCAGCTGGAAGTAACTATATGGGATTTTTCCAAAAGATTCCGAATTTTCTACTTGACTTAATTTTTTTCAAACTGGATTTCCGTATCTAAATCAGATAAGGATTTATAAGTGGATTGAAAATATCGTGGCCTACGACCCTAAACTTAAAGATGCGTGCATCCAAAAATTTTTTTTGAGATCTTAGCAAAAAAGACCTCAAAATCTTTAGAAATTTTTTTCTTGAAAATGGTGGGGTTTTCGAAAAAATGTTATAAAACAGAAAGTTGTTGGTATTATGCAAAGAATACGCTCAAATTTTTTCACAATTTTTTGAGACGTTTTTACATTTTTCAAATTTGGCCGTTTTTTGAAAAATCCAAAAATCATTCCAAAAATTCTGAAAAAATTTGAGTATACTCGCTGTTATTGCAGCCGTTGAAAATTTTTTAAAAATACGTCCCTTCAGGCGTTAACAGATTAAAAGCGACCGGTACCCACAGAAGTATGTAGCAGTAAACAGAAGTCTTTCAAAAATCACTAGAAATGAAAATTTTTCTATGCGCGTAAAAAAAACGTGGGCTTAACTTTTGGCGGCACAATATGTTTAAAAAATTCGAAGAATGTCATATTTTTCTTCCTATTTAATTATGTATCTTTTCAAGAGTTGATTTTAGGCGAAAATGGAGGAGGAAAAAAATGTTTGCAATAAAATTTTTTACAAAACATGTCTAGTTACAAATCGAATTAATCATGATTATTATGGTAATAATCGAAAAAATCGCAAAAATGGGGTTAAAAAACAATACTTTTTTGGGAATTTTTTTGGGGCATTTAAATTGGGTATAGGACCTTTATACTTGGCTCAAAAAAACTTCATGTTATGTAGAATTATCACACCAAATTTCATCAAAATCGGTTCGATAGATTTTGCATAATAATT
The DNA here is from genome assembly GCF_000390285.2 of Anoplophora glabripennis. Lineage (NCBI taxonomy): Eukaryota > Metazoa > Arthropoda > Insecta > Coleoptera > Cerambycidae > Anoplophora > Anoplophora glabripennis. Next base: position 172,212 of record NW_019416711.1, on the reverse strand, counting down.
TTGCAATCCAGATTTTGAAAAAAAAATTGCAAATTTTCAAAATTTTGCACAGCATAAACCAAGGCACTTAGATACTTGAAAATTTTATCACATATAGAAGGGCTCTCAAGCTTTCAAACTTTTTTTGAAAATCCGAATCCGTCAATTAGGAGAGATCTGGCGCTTGTATAAACATTGGTCGAATTTTTGTACTTATAAACAATTAGAACTTTGTGAATATTCAATCAAATCAAATTTTTTAAAGCAGGTTTTAAAAATTCTTGGAATTCTTTAAAAAAAAACAGAACGATTGATCAATTATTTACGTAGTTATAGCCGATTCAATTTCGAGCAGGCCGAAGCGGCCACGCTCTCTGCTTTGCTGTTTTTTTAATATCATCAAAAAAACGTAAAAAAATAATTCAAGACCCTTTTTCTCGGTTAGGAAGCTATTTACGACCTATGTTCACATGTTCAATAAATACAGTGTGTTCACCCTGTATATATTTTAATACGTACATCTTAAATTTTATTTAGTTATGTTTACAAGTTGAGAATTTTTAAAGGAAAAAAAAACATACATTTTATCCTGTGCTATGCCACGAGGGACAAGGATTTTAGAAAGTAAAGCTAAACCGTTTTTTTTTATAAATGTAGAATTTAAACACAGACCACGCCGGGGCTATTGGCCATGAATAAAAACCGTCTCATTTTTATTAACGTCGTTATTCAATGATAACGAGGAAACATTTTTTATATGCTAGTAAATTTCACTTTTCCCGTACTTTAGATGCCAATCATACAGCAGAAGTAGCCGCAACTGTTTTAAGTTGCTAAAGATAACAGTATCTGTGCAGTGAATGTTAATATGAAAATTAACACAGAATGGAAAAAAAGTCAAAATATTTATAGCATAATACAAACGTTGTGACAGATACACAAATAAATTTAAAAAATTTCGAAGTTAGTTGCATTTTCTTATTTTCAGTCATCCAGTGACAAATTAAAAAAAAGTTATATAATTTTTTGTCACATTTTTTTTTTATTCAGGGGAATAATACAAATACCACTGTTTTTTAGACACGTAAATTATATCTATATACGATGCATTGTTGTGACGAAAAAGGCAAAGACAGGTTCAGAAACGAAATTAAGATTACCGAAATGGAGATCGCAATCGGTAAAGGGATTATAAAACATTAATTCATCATCGTCAATAGCTGTCAGTCAGTTTCTAGGCGTAGACTTCAAGCAGTATCAATTATTTTTGATAATTTTGAGCCACACCCGCTCACGATCATCTAACCATGTAAATTATACGAATTTTTAAACCTGTACGTCCATAAAATTGTTCGTACAGAAGGGTATCATACTAAAAATTGAGAGGTATCGAAAACATAAAAAGATATTCGTAGCTTTATCGATTTAGGCAAACCAAATATTCATTAAAAGCTAAAACGGTATCTAACACGAATCAAATTCTCTTTGTAACTTACTCATCATACTTAAGTAAGTAACTAATTTAAATAATATTCATAAAATAAATGATCTTGCAGTTAATCAGATAAAATTGAATAAGTGAAATTTAAAATAGTAAGCCAAAAAACTTGCGTGAGAAATTCAGGAGAAATTTTTAATATAGTTCGTAAAAACTGTATATAAGATACAAATTGCCCAAGAAATTACAGTAACAACGAAATTATTAAATTATCCAACACAAAAGGAAATATGAAGACACAATTAAAGCTTCACTTCAGTGATTTCTCAACATGTATGTAGATCCATACGAGGCGATGGTCGAGGCACGCGGCAAATGCGATTCCATGGGCGTATCATTTTAGAAGGTTCCAAAAACTTTTTATAGATAACAGTAAATCATACGTCGATTTTAGTAAAAATTAGATTACACTCACCTTGGTATATCCAATTTGCAACAGGTAGATGGTACTTTACTATTTATACTTTTTCCTTCTTCTTTTTGTACGCGCATAATGCTCTTATTCCATATCTCCGAAATTTCCCGATTAATCACCTCCTACAGAAGTACTTTTATAAATCTCCTAATCTAAAAGTTGTATATTTCGTGATGCCACATAAATTTTTATATTCGCCCATATTAGAAGTATAATACCCTTTTCATCTACTACACATTTCATCTATTTGTATTTTTATCGCACCTTTATCTTTAATATGTTTTTCATTCAACCATTTCATGACTTCCATTTTCTCCATGCAGATGGCGGCAATTTTTATATTCGCGGGAAGGCGCCTTATCCATAACAATCATTGCACCAGTTTGCATTACATGAGACAAAATGGATGCAAACCGTTTTTCGAATACCCCACTATTGTCCGAAAATTCGCATTTACTTCACAGAAAGTTACTTTAAATCAGTAGAAAATTCTCCTAAAAATGCTTCTCAACTGCTATTGGTAAGTATATAAATTTTGGCAAACTTTGGAAATCGTATGTCCTTCATTATTTGAATCAAATGAGCAGATGACATTATTTACCGTAAATGTTATTTTATTCTATTCAAATGTATATATTACTTTCGCCAACCTATGTGAAATATTTGCTGTGATCTATAATTTATCTGTTTAGTATTAATGTAGGAATTATTCAAGATAAATGTAGCATATTATAATCATACTTGTGTTTTTTTGAAAGAAAATTGTAGCAGGTCACAGAATGGCGTAGGTGGGAAGTAACACGACAGATGGAGCCACTTACGCTCTGTGTATACTCATCTCCTTGTGAGTAATGACACTACATCAATGAGTCTCAAACCGACCTATGTCTGGTTGGTTAAACTTAGTAACGATCCTAACTGTTGTACTAGAGGGTAGAGGTGTTTTGGGTATGAAACAAAATATTTTTTATTACTAAGAAATATTTATATCCAATTAAAATAATTAAAGTACATACAATTTGACCAAAATGATTCAATTTTGTATTAAACAAACGATACATTAATACAATACAAAACATATTTCTATAAAATCTATGTAGATCATAAAATTAAGAATAGAATTCGTTTAACCGTATCAACTATTTATTTTAAATGCTGGCTATTTTTAAAGTAAGAAATTATATTTCTGGGTAAAAATTTAAAATATTTAAATAAATAAATAATTTTCTTGAAAGAAGAAAATATTTTCTTGCGTATATACGGGGTGGGCCATTAATGTGAGAAAGTAAAATAACTCCCTTTTTACTCATAATACAGAAAAAAGTTTATATAAAAGTTATACAGAATCAAGAAACTTAAACTACAAAATTAATTTTATACATACAGGCTGACGAGAAAAACGGGACACGCCAAATATTACATTTTTTTTAATGGAACACCCTGTATTTTATTGTTCTATTTTATCCACATATCGGTCCACTTCAACTTTTATTAAGCACGTTCTATATCTAAAATTGTTAGTTTTTAAGATATAGCAACATTTCTGAAAAAACTTAATTTTTATTATTTTATAGAATACCACAAATAAATATTAACTAATAAAATTAACTCAAAATGGAATGATAAATTATGAACTGACAAGTTGACACAATGTGACAGTTTTTTCCAAAGCCATTTGGTGCGGCCCGAAAATAATAAAAATTAGGTTTTTCCAGAAATGTTGCTATATCTTAAAAACTAACAACTTTAGGTGTAGAACATACATACTTAATAAAAGTTGAAGTGGACTGATGTGAATAAAATAGAACAATAAAATATAAGGTGTTCCATTTGAAAATCAAGTTTATACTTTCTTAATATCGATATTAGCTAATATAGAAGTCTTTGCCTAACATTTGCCTTCTGTACTACTTTCATAAACATTTTTTCTGTATTATGAATAACAAGGGAGTTATTTTACTTTCTCACACTAATGGCCCACCCTGTATGTATAAACGTTCGATACTTTAAAACCAAATGTTATACATTTGAAGCAAGATTTTTTTTGCGTGTATATTTCAGCGAGACAAAAAACTTTTCGTTTTAGATGTATGACACTATTATATTCTCTAACTTTTATTCTTTTTTGGCATACTTTTTGAATTTAATTCCAGAAAAACTTTTTGGAACAACATAGGCAAATCTACGTCTTCTGCGATTGCAATTTTTTAAGGTTGGATGTTCACTTTTAACGGAAAGTCAGTGGATCTCCCTATACATGTCGTACATTTAACGTCTTTTTTCTATGCTGTATGTTTCTCTGCTTTTTTACATTCTCACCACTTTTAACACGATAAACACTTCTGACAGACTTTTAAACAACTACACTTTTAGGCGACACATCACCCGACACATCCTTATTTCGTGCTAGCTTATCGTACGAGCTTTTTGATCTGTTAAACTTCCACAGGATTCCATTTTTAACAGAACTTATTAAAATGACTAAAATGTAAAAATACTAACAGGTTTTTCTTACTTGTGCGCTTATGACTCGCACTGACACGCATTATATGGCAGAATTTCAAGAAGTCAAACAATGCTGTCTCTCTTTTTATGCTCGATGCCAGTCTCTTGCGCGGGCTAAACATATAATGAAAATCATGGACTGTTTTGTAGTAATTAGTCAAAAAAATGCACAAATAAGCTGTCATATCTGACAATATTGGTCATTTTGATGGATTACGAATTTGATGAATTGCTTGTATATTAATAGTATATTAAACAACAAGGTTTGGAAACGACTCTTTGCACACGAGTCTTTGCATACTGGTGGACCGAGCCGAAGGCGAGGTCTACAAGTCGAGCGAGTGTGCAAAGATGTTTTCAAACGGTTTTTTTTACGATACTTTTTATACGACTGCAAACAGAGACCACAAAAATCAAATTTTAATTTTAATCGTTTTTATTACTAAAATTGCCAACGCATTAACAAAATAAATTAAATACAACTTTTAATTTAACTCGTTTTTATTAAGAAAATTACTAACGCATTAACAAAAGAAACTAATATTTAATATTTATGGTAACATTTGAACATTCCTTCAAGGTTGCGCTGGGAAAAGCAGTATTATTGTGCACCTTGTTTTCGGTAACAGAGAATATTTTTGGTGTCGTGTTTTTAGTGCAGTTTTTCAGCGTGCGGTCGTTGTTTTCTTGTTATATTCCAGTAGACGATCGTTGTTCTGGTTCTGTGGCAGCAGAAGACACTGAAGACTCTATCTTTTTCGAAACTTCAAGTTTGGACATTTTTGGCTAGTCGCCAGTCCATAAATCGGCTTAACTCAGCTTCATACCTGCTTCTGGATTTTTTGGGCAGCAGTTCCGAACATATTTCGCTTGCTTTCTGTAAAATCTCTTCAGAATCACACATTTTCACACCCAAACTTCGGGAATTCAACAATTTTTGAAGTATCTAATCAACAAAATAAAGGAGCCGTGACGGTTGCTATGAAACTCAGCCAACTTGAAACATTGCATAATTTGGGTGACAACATCAAACAAAAATCACAATCTGGAGACGCGTGTGCAAAGATGACATAACCGTGTGCAAAATGTTTAACACACGGCGGGTGCAAAATACCGTTTTCAGAGCGTGTTTTCCATGCGCAAAACCCCCTTTTGCAAGGCAGTATATAAAAAATATTTATCATATTTGTTGTTTGGACACAATGTATTGCCTAAATTAGTTCCTTTTTCCTATTTAGGTATTTAAATAATGGATTCTAGCAGTTATAAAAATCGCTATTGAACCAAATTACCGCATTATAAATCATAATGCAAGATCTATTATTATTATGTGTATACAGTATGTTATTGGTTCTAATTAGAATTGCGTAGTAAATACCAACGCCATCGCAACCGTTTTATAGGTTACGCATCATTAATTTATTGAAAAATGGTCTCAAATCTATTGCCACACTCCTTTCAAATTTTAAATCATATCTATAAAGTCAAATTAAAAGAGTTACTCAAACAAACCGTTAACTTTAGACCGTAAATTATAAATTGTTAATAATACGTTGTAGATACAAAATGTGTATTGCATTTCGAAACTCGTGGTGGGCGCGGTGACTTAACAATAAGCACGCAGACAATCTTGACAAGTAGTTCACCAGATCGCAGACGGTGTGATTCTTATGCTTATACTTACTAACCTTGAGTATAGGAAACGAAAATTCTGTAAAGGTCCCCTGAAGTATATATTGTTAAATTTGGATAAGGCACTTGGAACCAATCCTTGAGCTTAGCTTTCATCCGGATCCTTGTTACTTTTTTTGGATGATGTAAAAACAACTTTGCGTATGTTTATCTTCTGCCACTTCTATCCGCATAGTCAATAAAAAAATCCAATAGGTACTACCCAAAGGACGTACTTGAATTTCGAAAATATTGACTCAATGTAACTTTTTTACGTATCACCGTCTGTTTTGAACTTAAATAATTTTTTTTTGGCAATATCCCAATCTATAAATGTACTTGAAAATAGTTATGTTATGTTTTATACAACCTTACTGAATATTGAGTGATTTTATTGAGTTATTTACAAAATAAGGAAACTAGCAGCATTTCTCCAGTGCATCTGTCTTGTTTTATTAAAACCTTAATCAACCCCGCAGGCGTGGTCTCTAAAACTGATTAAATATTTATTTATTAATTTAATTGATATTAAAAAAAACATCCGCATGTGATTGTGTCCATTAACTTTTTTTTATAAATGAGGAAACATTAGTATAATACACGTTTTATAACCGCTTGATACTTCCTAGTATTATCGCATCAAAAGGTGAATTAAATATATGTACAATATTACAATATTAGTAATAAAGAAGGAAAATTACTTGTTTAATGAATTAATAATAACGCATAACTTAAAATTTAAAACTGAATTAGTGTCGTTAATAAATTACATTCTGCTTAAGGAAGTGACAGTTTTGATCTAAATAAAAATAACAGTTACATTAGTTACTAAAATAATTTTTCATTCAACTTTATATATAAAGTTTATATATAACAATGTATAATAATATTTCGCGAAATGTAGATATTGTTGTAATGTATAATATTCAATCAGGAAATATGTAAAACATTAAAAAATATACAATATATCCGCGAATTGAGTTGACAAGAGGACAAATGGACCAAAAAGTAAAAGTTACGAAAAAAGGCTTTCTTGATAAAAGTAGAATCACTATGACGAACTTCAATTTTGTTTTACAGTGTCGGTCAAAAATACAAAAATGTTATTTTGCTTAAGAGTAAACATACCTTATTGTGCAAAATACGAAAAAAAGGTATTCTTGATAAAAGTTTTTGCTGGTTTATAGAATACGAATCACCGTGACGAACTTCAATTTTGTTGTACAGGGTGGGCCAAAAACACAAAAATGTTATTTTTCTTAAGAGTAAACATACCTTATTTGCAGGATACACAAAAAAATTTTTTCTTGAAAAATGTATAAAAGTCGATATCTGCCCACGCCATACTTTTACAATAACACCTGCAATATAATATCGTACTTAGAAAAGCTTGTTACATTTTTTTAGAAATTCTTTCGGATATTTAATGAAGCAATTAGAATAATGTGATTCTGATTATGGGGGTGGTGTTTTTGAAATTTGATATCTTCATCATATTGCTTTGTTTAATTTTTTTTAGATTAATTGTAATTATTTTTGTATTTAAAAATTACACTTTAGTAAGACGTATTTTAGTTTTATACTTTATTCCCTGTATAAAAAATTAAATTTTTGATAACCTGATTCATATTTCAAGCAAAAATTTTTATCAAGAATGTCTTTTTTCGTATCTTGCAAAATAAGGTAAGTTTACTTTTACGCAACATAAGATTTTTGCGTTTTTGACCCACCCTGTACAATAAAATTAAAGTTCGTCATGGTGATTCGTATTTTCTAACCAAGCAAAAACTTTTATTAAGAATACCTTTTTTTCGTATCTTTCAGTTTTTGGTTCATTTGTCCTCTCGTAAACTCAATCCGCGGACATACTGTAGACAAATTAAAAGAACTTATACAAGCTATAGAATAAATAAAACAAAATTTGTATCCAGCTAATACCATCTGCTGGCAATTACATGAACTAGACATAAACCAGCTAACAAACATATTTCTTTACGTAAAGTTGGCTAAACATTAAACCATAGTGATTCTAAATTTGAAATAATGACTTTAGATCAACTAATAAAAGCACGATTTCTAGTTTTTGGAAACAATTTATGTCATTCAAAATGAATTCGAATGGGGGATACAGCATCTCTAAACGTATACCAAAATGTAGAGCACTACATATATTTCACTAGTAGTTGTTGGTTAGTTAGTTTAATTGGTTGTTGATAAAGTGCAACGATACCTCTTACGGCAATTATCAACTACACACTAAAATTTAGATAGGATTATATTATTTTTTTAAGTTAAGGCTGAAGTTAAAAAATAAATGATAATTAAATAATTTAAAAAAAATTAATATTACTATTTCTTTAGAATGTATTTTTTATCAATATTTAAATCTTGCAATTATTGTCATCTTCTTCTTCTTCTAGTGGTTGGTCCTAATAAGTCCCATAGCACTGCGGCCTAATTAAGCCTATTGTGCGTCCCACTACTAGTCCTATTCAGCAAGTAGATTTATCCTTTTTACAAAGTCCAAAAGCTTCCTTGCTGACACTTCTCTCAGTTTCTTGGGTTCCAAATAGGGTCTCCCAAGGAGCGCCATTCTGCTACGTGCAAACGCCCGGCACTCGCCCAGGATATGCAGAGAAGTTTCATCCGCCGATTCACATCCTCGGCAGACCGGACTGTCTACCAGCTTATGTAGATGTTTCCTAAAGTGACAATGTCCCGTTATGAGTCCTGTCACTCTCCTGAGCCGGATTCTGTTCAAGCTCAGTAAATCATTCGCTCTTTCCTTCGAAAGATACTCCATGAGCTCCTTAGAATGGCTATGTCCTGGCCTTGAAGTCCAGTATTTCCTGTGTTCTGTCTCAGTCCATTTGCCCAGAGCTCGCCTGACCACAGTGGGAGATGTGCTACAGAAGGGCTCCGGGCCAATGAACTCTGTCTCGGATCCCTTCCTAGCAAGTTCATCCGCTTTCTCATTTCCACAAATGCCTTTGTGCCCTAGCACCCAACACAGTCTGACTGTATTGTTGGTGGCCAGTTCAGTTCAATTATTCCGCGCTAGCCTAAGGGCCACCTTAGCAAAGCGCATCCCAGGCTGCGTAGCCGCACTGCCCTACCCAACCATACCACACATAAACATGACACCACTCCCGGGGTTTACACAGACGAGCCGGCGAAGCAAGAAGAACGCCAGAAGAAAGGGCCCTAGCCGGCGGGGCCCAGCCAGGACAAAAGGAGGTCCCACAAAGCGCCTACACTGGCCGCATTTGCGGTCGGGGTAGACGACGGATGGGGCCCACCTACGAAGGCTGTCCAGGCCTACACGAGATGAAGCAGGATAAAGAGGGATAATCCCCCTCGATCCAAATCATTGAGGCCAATTTCTAGCCATGGAATAATGGCGCGCGAGTTCAATTATTGTCATAGTCATTGGGATAATAAACTTGCAGCTTTACTTTGGTTAATTTGAACACTTAAATGACAATAACACAGCTCCACAAAAAAAATGGAGAAATATTATCCCTGGAGTCTGACTATGAAAAATCCTGACGTGATTAGATTAAACGGATCCCGAATTTGGATTCAGAGGTCCCGAGAACATATAATAGACATAGTCAGACTCCAGGAATAATTTTCTCGATTTTTTTTTTTGTGGAGCTGTGTAATTTATTAGACCTGACTGACGTTTTATTCCCATGAGGCTTGAGTACATTTATCTGGTTATGTAAACAAACAGAATGATAGAACTGGGACTCCAGAAAATCTGTATAATTTTATTGAAACAATGTTACATTCTTAGAAGATAGATGGATACCAGTTTCAAGAGGACCGATAATAAGCCCATTTTTTTTCCGAGAAGTCATAAATGAAGAACGATAACGTAACATTTTACAGCAAGCCCTGGAATTAATGCATGACGATGAACATGGGTACTTTAAGTAAGATGGAGCTACAGCATATACTGCAGCAAAAACTATCTTCAGGAAGATATCTTCAGGAATATGGGTTTGTGGCCTCCTCGAAGCCCTGATCTCATACCTTTAGATTTTTATCTTTTTAGCCACATCAGAAATAGTATATTTAAACATCTTCTCCACACACTTGAAGAGCTGGAAGCAACAATTGAACATGAAATATACATTATAACAGCAAATGAACTTGAACGCTTTTTGGGTGCATGAAACGCAGAGTAAATTTATGATTGGCAAAAGAAGGTGGTCATTTTGAATATCTAATATAAATATGATTAATATAATAAGTATTTGTTAGCTGAGTAACTCTGTGTCTATGCTCTTAGCATTGTAAGGTAAAACAATTTACCTATTTGTATTTAGTTAGTTAGATAGTTAGTTAGTTCATTGACCACGTTTACATACATTAGTACATTTGAAGTCATAAATTTAGGTGGTAGATCTACAGTCACATCCACTTAAATAATTGATATATTCATTTACTGTGTAGAAACATTTCTTGAGTAACTCACCTTTAGCAAGTTTAACAAATTGATTAAAGTTCATATTATTTGTCTGAATGTAATAATTAGTGAATTTATTATAGAAATTTATATCCAATTTGTTAAGCTTAGTTGTACGGATTCGGGAATACGGCTGAATTAAATTTTCCGCAAACCTTGTATCATTAAATAATGAAATAATAATGATAATAATAATAATGAAACAAATGTTTTGTATTTTATTAATATTATTTTTATTATCTCCGAATGAAAGTGGTTACAAAAGAGACTATAGTTTTTAAAGAACAACCTCCTTCAATCAAAAAATACTTTTTCAATATAGAATGAGATAAAAATTCAAAATATTTTAGAGGAGTATGATTATTTTGTTAAGTAAAAATGTAAAAAATGAATTTTTTCTATTTGCAGATTGAAGCAAAGTTTGTAAAGCAATGTAAATGTACCCCACTGGTCTCTCATTTGTCTTTAGGGAATAGTGTACTAATCAATGCACGCAGTGTAAGTGTGGTTGCCTAATAGTCTCGGTCTCATGGAACTCGGACATTTATGAAAGCACTGTATGTATTTTATCAACCTCATAGAGCAGGGGTCGGCAACTGGCGGACCGCGGTCCAGGTACGGACCGCGGAAGGTAAAATACTGGACCGCCAAAAATTTTTTGAAAGTGTAAAATACTCAAATAAATTATTTAAAAAATGTTTTTTTGCGATTGAGTGCCAACCTTATCATTTTTTCTAGTATGTTACAACTGTGTGAGTGTTTTGAGTTCTTAATGGTTAATAAGCAGATTAAATTTGAATCCAAATTAAAATAAAAAATTTGTAAGAAATATGATTTTTTTTTTCTGGACCTCGTTAAAAACTTTCAAAAGTATCCGGACCCCACCTAAAATTACTTGCCGACCCCTGTCATAGAGCATAATCGGTTTGGACTTCTGCTGATTTCATCAGTTTAATAACAATAATAAAATAATGATAATATACATTACTGTCGTATATATCCATAACAATTATTATTTACAAATATCTAACAGTACATGTTGTTTTACAATTTCGTGTAAAAACATATTTTTTCTTAATTTTCAAAAAACATTCAAATTGTGTCGTTTCCCGTCGATTATTTCTTTCTGACACAAGTCAAAAGGGGTCGCTTACAATGTGAATGATTTGTTCCAAACATTTTGTTCTTTGCTATTTAACCAATGAAATATTATTCTTTCTGAGCAGTGTATTTATCTACAAACATGGAATGATCGCCTGAATATTTCTATTGCTTGCTAAAGGCCTACGAATTGAGACACAAGGCACAATTTACGAATCGTTTGGAAAAATTTACATGTATTTCTCGTTAGAATAAGTATTGGGACATTTGCCAAATATCCCAGTAGGCTGGGACCAGCTTTAGAGGGTATAGCACAACTACTTTAAAAAAATGTATACTGTGTGCAGGTTTTGTCAAATAAAAGATTTTATTCAAATAAAAATAACGACTTATGTACAACTGAAGTATAAACTATACATACATCTATAAAATGTTTAATAATTAAGCTATATCTTTAACAAAAATATATTTAATATGTTAATTTTATGATGATATTTTTGCAACACAGTTATTAAATACAAAGGAATTATTTACATTATTAATATGATACAATTTTTACATTCAATGATATTGCTATTTGCACTCTGATAGCTTTCAATGTCACTTAGTAAGCTATATAATAGCTCTCTCTGTTAGTAAGTAGTAATCCAAAAAATACCTAAGGATGCGGAAAATTTTAGTTAAATCCTATCAAGTCTTAATTCTATAGATTGCAAAGCAGCAGAACCGCTGTGACACTGTCTATATTTAAAAAATTGTTATTATTTATAATTAAGCTAAGTGATCAATGTGATTGTAATACTATTTGTACCACAGTTATAAAGTACAAACATAAATATAGAATGTACTGTAAAGAATACATTGTAATAAATATTTCAATGTAAGACAAATGACCTATATCTATTTGGGATCACATTTCGTAGCGTTCCTATTTTACTAGGTGCTTTCAAAAAGTAATATTATCTCAAATCAAGAACACTTCTATTTACCTGCATATTATAATTGAATTAATTAAAATTTCTTAAATAAATGTCTCCTTGGAGGAAAAGAATTTACTTAATTTAAGATTATGGTATGCCCATCAACAGCAAATAAGTGTGGTTGTCTCAAGATAATATTTTCTTCTGTGTATCTTGTTTGTCACCATCGGAAGGCTTATCGGAAGGTATGAACCTTCACTTTGATTATGAGAAATGAAAAAATTTGAAAAAATTGCAGTCATGCGTGTTTTTATTCCTCAGTTTTTGAGTTAAATCCAGTCAAAATGATGGGTCAATACCTTTGCATCCGACAGCAGTTCAAATGATCTACATAACCTAAGTTTATATTAACATTGATTTCCTTATAGATACTATCACATTAAATCTGACACCATAGGAGTCACTTATTCATTTTTCCATCTCGAACGCAGGATTTGCTACTCCATTCTCCGAATTTTTATCGCTCACGTTTTTATTCTTGTCATTCTCCTCCTTCACTATGCCGTTCTCGATGCTTCTGTTCCTGATTCCGTTCATGATTGGTGATCCTATCCGCGCCTCCTTGGGCGTTGTCGATAAGATAACATCAGTGATAACGGAATTCTCTTCTGGTTTAACGCCACTTTCTAAGTCTTTCTTGGCTTCAAGGGACTGTGCGTCTTTCTTGTGTTGGACGTACATCCACCTGAAACGGTCAGTGATTAGCATTAGTTCACTTCTTTTCGTAAACAACTGTGGTTGTTCTCGAAAGATATTTACGAAAGCTTAATAACATGTTCTACGACACAATCTAAAAAATTGTTTTTATTGCAATATAGACATGTAAAAAGATCTGGGAACTCAGAATATAGTAAAGACTATTAGCCAATTTTTTGGTAGTAGTAGAAATAATAATATTTAATAATTCAAATACATATTTAACGGAAAATTTAACAATGGACTCCTTATAGTGAGAAAAACCTGAAATCTAGTAGAGAAGCAAAGTAGACATATGTAGATATTATACACTTTGTCGTATTTCGTATCGAAACTTTAGTAGTAACATATAGTTATTTACACCGTAAAGGATGTAAGTATTATTTGCACGATTTGCACGAGGACGATTTTGCGCCCGAGCGGAGCGAGGGCTGGCAATAGAGTCCGAGACTGGTAAATTATACTTAACTGCTGCGTGGTGTATAACATTTTATCTGCTCCTACAGTTCATTATGGTTCATGAAATAAAGATTAGATTTTATTTTTTGATATTTCTTAATCGATTCATTTCGACATTATTCGAAATCTTGCAAAGTCTCCTTGGTTGTTTGGATTTTGTCGTTTCTAAGGTGTTTATAAGCAAAGCTACATAAAAGTTGCAATTTTGTTGGTTTCGAATTATTATTTCTAAATGAGTGATTTTCAAATAGAAAGTGATGCCTGCGAATTTTTATTTCCCGAGAAGTCGAAAGTGCGCTACGGACGAGCATATAGAATTTTTAAAGAATGGTGCCAGATCAAAAATACTAGTGTTTCTGAAATGTCACTGCTAACATATTTTATGGAGGAGTCAAGAACTTAAAATCACCGGCGAGTTTGTGGAGTGAAAAAGTCAAACGTTTTTACAAGAGAACAAGTGAACGATTTTCTCGTTCGGGCACCCGATAACACATATTTGCTAATGATGGTAGTGACGGTCTTAGGCATTGCAGAAGCATGCCGTTCTGATGAGTTATGCAAACTTACTTTGGACAACGTCAATTTCAAAAAATTCGATGACATTATTATAGTTACAATTCCAGATTCTAAAAATGGTATGTCACGCGCATTTACAATTACTTCTGTTTCTCACCTAGAAATTGTCAAGAAATATAGCAAGATTAAATTGGAACCAGTCGGCAAGAATGCCCGTTCTACGATTCCTAATAAGATTGCACAGTTTTGGAAACTAGAACATCCTGAAACATATACAGGCCATTCATTCCGAAGAACATTGGCAACGTTACTGGCTAATACAGGAGTTGGAGTATTAGCAATCAAGATACATGGTGGGTGGAAATCAGCCACAATTGCAGAAAATTATGTATCGTAATATTTCGTATACTTACCCAAATATTAAAACTGCAGGCACGGTAAGTATTCCGCCGAGAATGTAAAAAGCTCCTGGCATGGCGTTAATTGTAGCAGCGTACGTGGCGCTGTACATAGGTCCATAAACGAGAGGCATCAGTGCCTCGCAAGCTCCAAAGAGTGAGTTTACCTTCCCTGAAAGCATATTTATTAAACTATATAATTCGTCCCCAACATTTCTTGAAATATTGAAGAATATGTGTCACTTATTATATTATTCACGTTGCTTCAGTTAAACCAGATTTTTCTATAGCGCTGTCAATATTAATAATATAAAAAAGTATTTCGAATATTTCCATTATAAATTTTTCTTTGCGAGTATAGGTGTGTCCCATTTCTTATGGATGCTAGTTAATTCCATTTTTTCGAGTAGAACACTGCGAAAAAGACGTATTGAATTTTTTTAGTTATTCGTTGAAATTAAATCACCCTTTGACAAACAAATATTGTTTCTAAGACAGTTTGTTTCGGTATTATTTGACATTTTTTGATGGCGTTTGTACAATCTTCGAATAGTTATTTATGTACCAAGGGAGATACAGGGACGATTATGCCCGCAGAGCAGTCGCCTAAGAACATAATCATCCTAGTGTCTCCCGTGGTGCATACAACGTTTTATTATTTTTTTTCAGACATCTGATTTTATATTTATTTTTAATTTAATAATTAGTAAATAAGAATGAAATCAGTTTTTCAATATATAAACGATGTATCCAATATGTATCTATGACACCCGCAAATTTGTTGATTTTGATAGTTTAATGTTTTATTCTGAGGATACATGTTGAAAAGGCAGAATAGATAATATTCCAGCAATAGTTGCTGCTAGAGCCAATAAAGCCAACGAACAATTACTGCCTAATAAATCTAAATTACTTTATGATAAAGATTATAAACGTTTTGAGACTTGGACAAGCAGAAATCCAGTGACAGCTGTTAGTGATGAGATATTTAGTAGTTAGTAAGGAGATATTTCCAAGCCCTAACACATTGTGGACAAAGCATTCAGTCTGAGGACCACAATATTAATGCGCAGAAAAGTAAATATAGGAGAATATCATCGATTAGAGGCTTATTTGAAGCAAATATCGAAAGGATATATTCCAAAAAAATCTAAGATATTGACAAGAGAGGATATTTTGAAATTTATTAGAGAAGCATACACATCTTTTGGAAAAGGTAATATAGGAAATAATTGGCTATATTATTGCATGTGCTTAATAGGTTTTTGTTATTGTAGATTATTCTAGTAATGGGTGTTGTTGGAGGATTAAGAAGAGATGAGTTAGTAAAACTCTCGATAGATGGTATAGATGACAACAGAATCGTTGTTGTAGTAAAAATTAACGATACAAAAACTGGAGTACCAAAATCTTTTACTTTGTGGAAGAAAACGCTCTCCAATTGTATCGACCAAATGAAATTAAAGAACGGCGGATTTTTCTGACATATTGGAATGGTCGATGTACTGCGTAACCAGTGGACAAAAATAGTTTCGGTAGCGTACCGTCCAGGATTGTAAAGTATTTCAGCTACACAGATGTTAAAATGTACACAGGACATTGTTTGCGTCTTACATCGGCAAGTCGTACATCGTAGATGCAGGTGCAGACATAATAACATTGAATAGACATGGACAATGGAAGAGTGTTGTAGTATCAGGATATGTAGAAGATAGCATAAGGTCCAATAACAAAATATCTCGTTTAATAGCAGGAATCGAAAGAACTACTACTGATGCCAATTTTTCTGAATTAATTGTGAGGGAAAATGAACAACATTTATTCGATGGCAAAGAAAATGTAGGTAGTTTTTCTTGTATTACTGTTAAAGATTCATTCTCAAATTGTACTTTTAAAGACGGTTGTAAATAATATTTGTTGTTAATTTAAAGCAAATTATTGTTATATATCAAATATTAATGTTAATAAACTTTATACTTTCATTTGTTTGCTTCATTTATACAAGACACATTTACTATTCTACCCTTGCAGAAGAGAAGGGTACAAGGGTCAAAATGCGGGTGATAATATTTAGGTCAGCATATTTCGCCCTAGAGTGATATATAACGTTGACTTCCTAATCTGTTTCCTAGTAATAAATAATCGATCTCGTGTAAGTGAAAAATAAATATCAAATATCCCCAAAATTAAACTTGACAAGAAAAAGCGGTTTTCATCATTCCTTTGAGCATGAAAAAAAACTTATATTATCCATGACATAATTAATATATTTCAAATATAAAAATAATTGTTTTGAATCTCGGAAATTTTTTGTTTTTATTAAGGTCATAAGGTTTAAGAGGTATTTACGTCTATTTTAATAAGTACATAATCGTGTTATTTTTTCAAATTATGAAAAAAGTTACAGATTATTATAAACTCCATTGTGACAAACTGTTCATTTTGCGTATGCCATACTTATTCATGAAATGGGACACCCTATGTAACGAAAAATATTTTAAGATACGAAAAAATTTATTTAGTGCAGCTTTGTACTACTGATATTATCAGAGAATACGTTTTGAACAAGACACACTACAGGCAAAATATTTTTTATATTATGGCGAAGTCGCCGGTTAAAGATGTTTGATATAGCAATGTAACCTATTAGCTTTGTTTTGGTTCTCTATTTCTGAACGATTCGGAATTATCCGGAGTTATTTGAAAACCAGTACGCATTACAAAAATATACTCATAAAACCCAATTAAAAGATACTTTTCTTAAACGAAAAACAGGAAATGAAAAAATTATGAATGACAAACGGAGCTTGGGAAAATGGAAATAACTACGCATGCACCAAATAATACAGCTCTATTCGTGCTAGGAAGCAGAAGTACTTCGGATGATTCAGAATGGTTCCGAATCAAGTTCGAATAAAACCAAAACAAACATCTGTGAAATTCTGAACCGTTCAAGTAAACACAAACGCATATTTCAGACTGCGCATGATTAGAACCGTTCGGAACCGGATTTTATGGAAACCAAAACAAAGCTATTATTGTTATTTTGTTACCTTTTACTTTTGTTTTTGTTTAGTTACTATTTATGAGTGCTGCTAATTTATATATTATCAGTAAGTGAAGAAAAATTATATTGGAGTAAAGTTATCGCACTTACCAAGTTCGTCTGTAGGTACAAGTTTTGAAGCGATCGATCTCATAGCTATGAAGGAAGTTCCGTTTAATATTTCAACGATGGCACCTAAAAGAAAGGAAAATAATAAATTTATAAACTTACTTTTATAAAGTTCTTCGCAGCATCTAGAAAATATACAATATACATAAGAATAGTAGGGTAAACATTTTTTTGAAAGTCACCTTCGTTACATCCTGTTGTGTTACTAATCAAAGTACCATTGACTTTCAACTGTAAATACCCCATGCATTTGAATATTCTGTGACAATATGTATACAAAGAAAAACATATGTCTATTATTGGTATCTGCGGTTTAACATTAGAAAGAAATAAATATTCCATGTCTAGTTTAGGAAAATCCAATTTTTATGCAGTGTTGTTCTGAATTTATACAGGGTGTTTCTAAAATAGGGTTCCAAACTTCTGCTGCGTGTATAACCCATTAAAATAAGCCAAAAAGTTCCTATTAACATGTGCCCTAAAACGCACCCTTAGGAATTTATATGCCCTTAAAAGGGCTCAAACAAAACTGTTTTTTTTTTGAAACGGTCGCAAATAAATAGAAAAAAATTTATGGGTCTTACATAACTTTTTACGTTAATTAACATGGGCTGCTCCGTTTTTCGACATGCAAATCATATGCGTCCCATTTAGGTAGGTGTAGGGGGTTTTCGGCCCGTAATTTTTTTTATTTCAATTTTTTTACAATTTTCTCTACAGATTTATAAAATCTTAACAATTTTACGTAAAAAATATTATCTTTGTCCAAATCGATATTTCCAATGGTTTTCGAGTAAATTGAGTTAGGCCAAAAATTACAAAAATCTGTTTACCATGGCAAATAAAAGACTGACGTTGCCACAACGCTTAACAATTTAAGTTATTGATAAACTGTCAATTGAGCTTTGCAGTGTTTAATTAGTAAAAGTGGTGAGTGGAAAATTTAAGTATAAAAAAAAACAGTTTTGTTTGAGCCATTTTAAGGGCATATAACTTCCTAAGGGTGCGTTTTAGGGCACATGTTAATAGGAACTTTTTGGCTTATTTTAATGAGTTATAAACGCAGCAGAAGTTTGGAACCCTATTTTAGAAACACCCTGTATGTTGCGAAAGGTATTAATGCTGGTCTTTCAAGTTTTGTATCTACCAATTTAAAATGTATATAATCATTATATAATAATATTACTTACACCAAAAATGAAGGATATATCTTTTTTGGAACCTAGAACCTAGTTTATGAAATTCCAATTTACTCAGCAAATAATGATAATAATTCAGTGTTGCTGTGTTGCTGAAAAATTCGCAATATTCGCAATACCTCTAAAGAAATGTTACGTATTATTTAGAACCTCACGTGCCATTTTTTACTCAGGAATTTTTGGATTTTCAAACTTCATATTGAATAGAAAAATGTGTGACTTAAAGGGGTAAGTCGGACCTTGGCCTGTAGGTGGTTTCTTTCTAACCTTTTGAGGGATAAGTTATATCATATTTTTTTGGTATGTTGACTATCAATCTACATTTATATACAGGGTGTCCGCAAATTTCACCGACAACGTTTGACTGTATATTCACGACGATAAATAAATACGATCTATGAAATTAAGTTAAATAAAAGCTTGTTGAGTTACATGCCTTCAATATTGTCAAAAATAAAACTAATTTAATTAATTACTTCATAACCCTTTTACGGATCGCGTTAAAATTGGGCACATTTATTTAGACGTTTATGGCGTATTATTTCTTAAAGCTTTAGTCAAATTGATAGTGACTTTTTCATTTACAGTTTATAAAAACCATTGAATGTATACAGCAAAAACGATATTACTAAGCAAATATTCGGTAGGTATATTTTTAACCAATGCCAAAAAACTCGCCGTCATGGTCTCAGTTCAATAAAATTGTTGTAATTGACAGATGTGATTTCGTACACATAATCATTATAACTTGATCTTTGACTTTACTATTGTATGTATTTCATTGCATTCATTGCATGTTCGTTGTTTCCGTAATTAACAATTAATAGATATAAAAATCACTACGACGTTCTCAAATCAGTTTTGTGGTTGATTTTATATATAACACAATTTTTAAAAATTTAATCACGTTTTTATAGGAATGCAATAAATTACACAATTACTGTTGAAGCTGCTAATTAAATTTGTTATGTAAGCTGTTAGAAAAAGTCAGTTATAAAAATTACTTGCACAAAGTTGTTTTGGAACCGCTTTTTTAAATTTAATTTACCATTGAAAAGGCATATAAACTGAATTTTTTTAAATCTATCTATCTGCACGTTCTAAGAAAAATTATATGGTTATTTGGAGGTAAGTTTTGTTATAGCGATTATTGCAGCATGGAAATTTTATTACTTATTTTTTATATATTTTACGTTACTTTTTTTATGCAGTACTTAATTTGCATCTATAAAAACATGCCACATTAACAAATCTGACCATGGAGCCACAATAATAATTAAAGATTAATTATAATTAAAATATTTTATATAGGTATAACAAATTTTAATTGGACGTAGAACACAACCAACTAATTTTGAAACACCCCGTGCTTACTATTTAATATTAATACATTTTTAAATACAGGGTGTTTTTTCGAATTTGACTTATGCTTGAATAACTGTTTTTACGAATATAGTAGTCCTTTTGCAAACCGAAAACCTATTATACTATGAAAAAATAACAGTTTTTTTAAATAGTATATAGATTGGGTAGTAGGATTCAAATAAAAATTTGTATGCAAAGTAGTGGTTTTAAAGTTAAAGCAGAGAACAGTTTCAGTCAAAGCCAAATATGGTAGTTCACCCAAAAAAAGAAATTCTTGAAGCAAGGGTGGTATATTTATGTATACAAAAAGAAATATATTCTTGATACTACCACAGTCTTAAACTAAATAAAATTTCTTCATTTAAATGAACCTTTCCTTGAAAATATTTCTTTGCATATATACAAGGTGATTCACAACTTATCCAAAAAAAATTGGGAATAGATGAAGCATGAGAAATGGAATCAATGTCGTAAAAAATTTTTTGTAAAATCCTTATAGTTTCCGAGAAAAAAAATATTGAAGTTATAGTACATTCAACCACTACATAGCTGGACAACTGTAGTCTCTAGCGTCATTCGCCACGTGGCCTCAGCGACTCCGAATACTGAATTCGGATTTTGCAATCGTCGTTGCGATATTTACGACAGGTTTTTAGTAGTTAGTGTCAAAAATGGGTAGTTTGTGTCAAAAATGGTTTGCGTGTACTCGGAGTTGATGGATATGGTTTTAATTTATGGCGAAGTATTTGTGTTATGGTGAAACAAGACAACATTTGTGTTAGTTCGTAGAAACTGAGTGTCACGGACCCAAATGTGTTTACACATTGGTGGATAAAATTTTGAACAATTGTTGTTGTAACATCGGGTATGTCAAATGATTTTATTATTTAAAAACACAAATTAATTTTATTAATTAATAAAGGCAACGATATAAAATAGGTGCGATAAAATTCTATTTACATATTTCTTTCCTTGCGATTGTTTTTGTCCGTTTTTATCACACCGCCATGCCGGTCGCATTGTGCGAGGTCAGGTTTTACAGTGGACCAGTTTCCAGTGCCGTGCAGAAGTGTATTTTTAAATCATTTTCGAACTGCCCTTTTTGATTTTTTCTTTACAAAATTGTATTTGTAAGGGTCCCCTGTACATCCAGAATTTTTTTTCTTTGATAAGTTCTGAATCACCCTGTATGTATAAATATACCATTCTTGATTTAAGAATGTCTTTTTTGCACGTATGTTGGGACAAAATGCATAAATCGAAACTTTAAATATTAGTAAACTGGAAAATTTGTTATTTTAAAAATATGGTAGAATTTATAAAATTAATTTAATTTTTTTTTAATAAAATATGTTTAATGCCAAAGGAAGTAAATATAAAAAGCAAGTAGAGAAAACCATATCAGAGAGAAGTGGATAGAAAAATATTAAACTGCAATTTTTCAACCTTGTATAGCAATATTAATTGATATGGCCTCAAAGTATTAAGCGAACCTCTTTTTTAAATAAGTTTTACTATTACAGTTCTTTCTTCGTTGTATATCCGTAATTAATAATATATTAGTACATGCAATATGGTAAGAATTTAGTTAAACTTAATGTTATGAACTACTGTTTGGTTACGAGTTACATAATTTCGTTCTTTAAGGTTATTTAATACGTCCGTAAACTGTTACAATCATTCGTTTTTATTATTAACAAAAAAAGTACTTAAATAAACACATTTCTCATTATCGCTAAATGGTACAAAAATACTTCAAACTTACACATTTTACATATGAATTATATATAATATGTAGTTGTAGTTACGAAATATGACGAAAAAAAATAAATGAACGACGTTCAGACCATGAACCACTGTAGTTTGAATGAGAGGTTTGCCTACAGCACGAACACGTAACGATAAATCATTTATCTCTACACAAATCCGCACATTCTTAATATTTGTGCAAACCAAATGATTTCCCAACAACACGTCGCATAAATATACATAATTCGATTTATGTAGATAAATCGTTACGGTTTGTCGTTAAGTGTAAAGCTAGCATTAAGAAATATCACTGAACTTGCTTTGTGGCTTGAGGGATAATAATTTATTCATCCTGTAGGATATCCAAAAAAAGTTTTAACAAAAGCGGAGATTGAGAAATTCGTACGAGGCATCAGATGAAGGCTTATTATTAATGACAGTGAGTGACATTAATTCATTAGTATTTTTATAGATTTGTTGATCAAGTATTTATATTGTTTCAGGTTATTTTAGTATTTTACATATATGGGGCATGGAGAAAAAGCGAAGTATTGAATTTAATAATCGAAGATATTTAGGATAAGGAATCAATTATTATTATTGTTAAAATCCAAGATTCAAAAACTCGCAATCGAAGAACATTCATTATTTCAAATTTGGCTCATATTAAATTAAATTAAAATATTATACTTTGCGACTAGAGTACACTATCAACCGTAGATATTTTATTAGAAATGTCAATAAGTAAATCAGGTTGTTGGTATTAATAAAGTAGAAATACTCATTGCAACATATTTAAAATTACCGAAAACAAAGAGTTACAGTGTCATTGCTTCCGAATATGATCTGCTACACTGCCAGCTGATTCTGGAGCAGATTTTTCCAATCATAAAAGACATGGGGGCTAGAAATCTTCTACGGTTGCGGAGGGATATATTGAGAAATCAATTGAGAAAAAAGTTGAAATTTCTTATAGTATTTTATTTGCTCCCAAATCTGGTGCTTTACAAGTTCCTTAATCAAGAAACTATTGCAGTGAGAGGCTTACCATCCTCGAGTGGAGTCAGTCTTCACAATGTAGAAATAATTACGTAAAAATTTACTAGACGATGTCCATTGACGATGAAGCCATTAGTCCTTTTCAAAAATTACTTAAAGGATTATACTTAACTAAATTATGAAGAAGGAATTTAGAAGCTAAATTATTTAGACGTGATTTATTTCTAAAATATATTTTTTTAATTTTGTTGCGTTTATCGTGGCGCTTCATAACTAATTCAAAATAACCTTCAAGGTTTATTTTTACGAGCTACTTCTCTAGTTATTACTCATCAACATATCCTGTACTTTCTCCTATACCCTACAGATAAAGTTTCAGTACTTAAAAACACATATTTTTCAGTTTTGCAAAACATATCCCATTCTCTAAAGAGTGAAACAACAGAAACTAGTAAGTTTCTAAATCAAGCTAACGTTAGAGAAAGAAAGAAAATAGCTTAAAGTAAAAAAGAGGAAAACATTTTTCATAAAGAAATAGAAATTAAAACACAAGACTTGAAATCTTATAGAACAATATCATATAAAGAACAGAAAAGCAACACAAACAATAGTCACCCTTCGTAGGCAGCATCATTTCAGGCAAAAATTGCAAAAACAGCTGGATTGACTTTCCTGTGGTATGATGATGATAATTAATAAGTTCGAAACTTATACAGGGTGATTCAGAACTTATCCAAAAAAAATTCTGGATGTACAGGGGACTCTTACAAATACAATTTTGTAAAGAAAAAATCAAAAAGGCAGTTCGAAAATGATTTAAAAATACACTTCTGCACGGCACTGGAAACTGGTCCACTGTAAAACCTGACCTCACACAATGCGACCGGCATGAGGGTGTGATAAAAACGGACAAAAACTTTCGCAACGAAAGAAATAAATATAATTTTATAGCACCTATTTTATATCGGCAAATTCAAATGCTTTTGCTTTATTAATTAATAAAATTAATTTGTGTGTTTTTAAATAATAAAATCATTTGACATACCCGATGTTACAACAACAATTGTTCAAAATTTTATCCACTAACGTGTAAACACATTTGGGTCCATCTTAATCACTTTCTACGAACTAACACAAATGATGTCTTGCTTCACCATAACACAAATGCTTCACCACAATACAAATGTTGTCTTGCTTCACCATAAATTAAAACGATATTCATCAACTCTGAGTTGCTATACATGCAAACCATTTTTGACACTAACTACTAAAACACTGTTGTAAGTACCACAGATAACAGATAAAAACACTATCGCAACGACGGATTTCAGTATTCGGAGTCGCTAAGGCCACGTGGCTCTCCTTGCGTATTGCGAATGACGCTAGAGACTACAGTTGTCCAGGTATGTAGTGGTTGAAGGTACTATAACTTCAATAATTTTTTCTCGGAAACTATAAGGATTTTACAAAAATTTTTTTTACGATATTGACTCCATTTCTCATGCCGCATCTATTCCCAATTTTTTTTGTATAAGTTGTGAATCACCCTGTATATGTTTGATGGATCCGCTAAAGAATGATTTTCGCAGATATTACGAGTATAATTCAAGGCTGGTCAGAACTTTAGTCCGCAGAGTTGTTGTTTCGGTTTTGCCAGAAAAAAACTGTTTGTTGTTCTTATTTTTAACAATTCTTATTTACTTTGGAACGCAATACATCAAATTTAATAGTGCTTAGGGAAATATTGGGAAATAACAATAGCAAATACTGCATTAAAACTGCACACAATTCCTATCAACAGAAAAAAAATAAGGAAAAAATAAATCAAATGAAATTGAGAAGATGTGACCATCGTAACACACGTCAGCGAATACAGATGGGATGGCCAATAAAAAATTTAAAGAACATTAACCTTTAAATTTGCTTTGATGACATGACCGAACAAAGCTCCTCAGACCTGCTATTCTGCAGAAAGAAACTATGAAGCGAATCAATGTTGATCTTACGTGCTAGGCATAAGTCTGACTTACCTTCAAAGTAACATATCGCTGACGTCAATTTAAATTCGACAAGTCATTCTAAAGAAACCGGAAGTGATACGAAAACCTCGCTGCTCTTTCAACCCGCGAAGAACCTTCCAGCGTATGCACGCTACATAGTAATTATATTACGATTCTGGACAATATCCCGCAAGCACCTCGTTCTGCATACAATTATATTTCATTACAGCTACAAGGCTTTGGATTACATACATTACCAGATAGCATCAATGACAGCACCTGACATAACAGGCACTTATAGAATTATACGCCAGAGAAGGTATTCATAAAAACGTTTCTGACCTTTGAAAGTACCTGATGGAATTAAATTACTGATCAGTTTGTAAAACCAATTAAACGCAATAATGTTTTTGATTTGTCGCAGTCGTCAATGCTGTAACAATTATCTAAATTGCGGCTTACTAAAAAAATTAGTGGTATACAATGTTCGCCTAGGATTTACAGAGAGGTACAAACATTCTACTATAAAATGGAACTGTAATTATAGATGTGAGCAAAATGTTTACTTTATTTTTTTTGTATTTGTCACGGAATTGCGGCAAATTTAATTTTGTTGTTTTATTTCATATTTCTTGAGAAATAAACTTAAATATTTTCGCAGTGAGAAACTATTCTATTAAACCAATTAGAGTAGATAACTTTCTACAGTAAATAAACTTCCTCATAGCTTCCCCAGATTTCAGAGTACAGTGGCGTGCTTATAGTTTTGCTTGCAGTTCCGAGAGTAAATTAAAAAAAGACACCAGAATTAATAAAAATTTTTTCGAGTAATTATATTATCTATATGTGGGCCACCAGTAACGCCTCGATCGCTAGTGACCAAACGGCAAATGTTACAGAAACCTGTGTAGGTGGGTATGTGTAGGTTGATTACGGCTAGATTTTAAAAATATTTTGAAATATACAGGGTGTCCAAGAAAAGCGTACCATATCAGAGTTATTTTTTTTAATGGAACACCCTGTATTTTATGCATTTTTGAAAGCACCGTAAAAAAATAGGTGAATTTTATTAAAGGTTCTGCATACCTAGGACTTATTGTTTGTGAGATATTTCAATTTTAGTGAAAATGCAGGCAGCTTTAGAGGGTCTATTTTAGATCCTTGAAGTTATAAATTGTTATATTTGTCGTCACTGTATTATAATACAGGGTGTTCAAAAAACTGCTGACTACTTCTCAACTTTAAACAGCAATAACTTGATTATTTTAAATGGAACACCCAGTATATTTTTACTTTGGGAGTTAGGAAATTTAAAACTCTTTCAAACTGTGTAGGTTCCCTATACATATCTCTAACGGTATTGGAGATATTTGAGCTGTTTTATTTTTTATCGATTTTTTTTTGTAAGATGTATGTATCCACGAGTCGTTATCGATGTCTTTACTGAATTGGTTTGGGTTCTTCTTGATGACAAATATAACAATTTATAACTTCAAGGATCTAAAATAGACCCTCTAAAGCTGCCTGCATTTTCACTAAAATTGAAATATCTCACAAACAATAAGTCCTAGGTATGCAGAACCTTTAATAAAATTCACCTATTTTTTACGGTGCTTTCAAAAATGCAGTAAAATACAGGGTGTTCCATTTAAAAAACATAACTTTGATATGGTACGCTTTTCCTGGACACCCTGTATATTTCAAAATATTTTTAAAATGTAGCCGTAATCAACCTACACATACCCACCTAAACAAGTTTCTGTAACACTTGCCGTTTGATCACTAGCGACCGAGGCGTTACTGGTGGCCCACCCTGTATAATTTAGTACGTGACTTTAATATCGTTAACTTAACGTAGTATTAAATTATGACGGTGTCTTTTATACTTGACATCAAATTAATCAAATTTGTCGAGGAAGAAAAGAATGCTCTTTTAAATCTCAACTTTTTTCAGACGATGAGTTTAGTATCCTATCAAAGAATATGCAATCACAAGCTATTTTGTAGATAAAATAATATTAAATGCATGCAGTATATAAAAAATTCGATAAGGGAACTATTTTTCTTAGGAAATCTAAACTGAACATGACAGTTACGAATTATTAATGTAATATCGTGAATTCCAAAGAAAATTATCGAATGCATACCGCACGAATCAGTAATTATTAATAATAAATTGTTACTATTCCTTTTTTTAATTTGTGATAGGTGATTATAGTTCTGAAATTAACATTAGGTTACCTTGACATTGCGGTAATCAGTGTAATAAGTACATGACAATAGAAATACATGTATATTTAGAAATTCCGCATGTGTACTTAAATTGTGATAACATCTAACGTACACATACGTAGTGGGAAGAGGAACCTACTTATGTTTTGTAAATGAGTTAAAATTAAGGAGAATTATACAAATTGTTGTGTTGAAAACAATTTATATACTTATGTTTTATGTTGAAGATGTCCTTAATAATAAATAAAGTTAAAATATTGCGAAATGCCTCTAGGTTTTGCATTTTCAGTTTATAAACGTAGTTGCTTGTAGAGATTCAATACTGTTCATTTTATACGAAGACTATAATTTGCGCAGTACATATTAACTTTGTTCCTAAGTACAGACTCGTATACAAAGTTGAGCGACATGTCGTATTTTCAAAATTCACCTACCTTTCCAATAGGGATTGGAAAACTGGATGAAACCGGAAAATCATCAATCTACCGTCATCAGAACCAAGGATGATGACCATTTGGACCCAAAGTTGCTATACGAAGAAGCTCAGAGCACGGCGTGCCCTAATTTTCGCGCCGTCGCTCCCGATTCCATTCCAACCATTCAACGAAAGCACTGCACACAGCAACCGATGTCGCTCCAAAAGATGGAGCCAATAGCTGCATCCATAAAACGACGTGGGTACAGTTTTCGAAGATGTTTCCAATTTTCCAGCCGCCGCCGTCGCTCCCAGATACCGCTCCACGATACTTTAACCGCCCTGATGTCGAAGCCCTCATTCCCGATAACTAGATTTCCGT
Organism: Anoplophora glabripennis; assembly: GCF_000390285.2. Classification (NCBI taxonomy): domain Eukaryota; kingdom Metazoa; phylum Arthropoda; class Insecta; order Coleoptera; family Cerambycidae; genus Anoplophora; species Anoplophora glabripennis. Next base: position 144,004 of record NW_019416711.1, on the reverse strand, counting down.
ATCGAGCCCGACAATTAAGTCCAAATTCAGAAATTTCAAAAATTTCAGAATATTACGAAATTCGGACCTAATATATAATAGTAACACCATGTCCATCACTATTTGAGACGGTCCAGGAAGATTCCATAATTTGGAGTGGGCATAATCTAACATCAATCAATCTGAACCGGAGGGAAGGAGAATCACTCGCCAAACTTGGCAACGCCAGACACCAAATCCAATTTGTGATCGAACTTCAACCCTGGGCATATGCACATCTTTAAGCAGGAGATGGGTGCCTGCCCAGTGTTCGTAGTACTCTCAAAATAGCATAGGAACGAAGTTTTAGAATTCATAGGCACTCTACGGAGGCCTATAGAACTAATATAAATTAAGTGCTCTATGAAATCAATGCAGAAAACTATACAGGGTCAGTCGAAACTCTCAGAAAACAAAAATTTCTTGGAAACCAAAAAGAAAGTGCAGTTCCTAAGTATATCTCCGAACTCAAATAGATCGTGGACCATCATTCCGAAGCCGATACCAACGTGTGGAAGAATGGCAAGATTGGGAAAGTCAAAGGGACTAACCCAGATGGCGACTGGCTCGTATCGTATACTAGGAAAAAAGAAGCCAAGACGTTGGTGGCGACTAAAATTATTTTCTGAAGGATTCAGTGTTGGACGCAACCATTTGGATAGGTTAATACGTTAACGATGGTTCAGGATTTTGAAATTTCACATGCATGCCATCGACTGATTTTGAAATATTACTTGGGCCCAAAATTGCAACATCGGAGACAAGATTTTGAGACGCTATTTTTATCTCAATCAGATTATCTGTTATTATCATGAAAATTTGCGCAACATTGTATAATGTCATCCATTTAAAATTGAAGACTTTTGTACAGCAACTGTCGTAGGACATCAGATTTTGTCGAGATACAGTACAGGAACAAGTCTCGCGGCAATTGCAGACATGTCGAGATATACATGTCGCTCAACTTTGTATACTAATTTGTACTTAATCTTTTTAGAAACAGTTTCCCAATCACATTTGATTCGAAACAATGAGCATGTATTCATTATATCGGAATGAGCAAGCGGCCGACTGTTAGAAATTGTTTTGGATTCCTCTAGGAACAAAGCTATTACGTTAACAATGAATTAATAACCAAGACATACATAACAATCAGACCATTTGAATAATAAGAATAGACTACAAAAATTAATTACACGGTTTAATAGTGGTTCTGGTACATTTACTATAGTGAATATTTTAGTTCTATTTGTAGAACATCTTATGAGAAATATAGCGAATCTTAAAATGGATTATACAAGTGAGGAACTTACCCAAATAAAAAACTAAAGACGTTTTAGCAAACCCATAGACAAAACTTGATAAAATTTTGCTCATCGATGAATATATTCCAATAATGGCATCGTCAATTTTTAAAATGTGGCTGAAGACTCCTACTGACACCGAAGTTCCTGTAATTGAAAAAATATTTTACAAAACAACGTAAATGTGTGTCATTAGAAAATTGCATTTGATTAAGTAATTTTGATTGTCTCAATTAAAGCATTTGTGTGCTCAGCTGTATATTTGTGTAAATGACTTACCTATTAAGTTGGTTACCATGCTGTATGTGGAAAATATACTGAAGTCGACTTCATCCCAGTTGAATCGATATCTTGTAAATAAATACGCCACATTCATCTCACCTAAAACAAACATTTCAGTATAAATTTGACGATTTGTATATGTTTTAATGAAAAAAAATCAAGATTTACTAAAATACATGAAATTCTTGAATTTCAGTCAGTTATACAATAAAGGGTGTCCCATTTTCAAAATCTACTGGTTAAAATTTATACAAGTTCAAACTAACTATTGGTATGATTCCTTTTGAAGATATAGTTGCTTGAAGATGGCCTATTTAAAAGTGAAAGAATGATACTTGAAAAAATTTGTTTGTGCTAAAGGACGCGGTTTTCGCGCTTGTTGAGTTGTGATCAAGATTGTCATCAAGTACAAAAAAAAAACAACAATAAAGAAACCGTGATGTAAATAAATGATTAGATGCACTACAGAAAATAAATATTTTTCAAAAAATATCATTTGAATTCTTGCGTCAAGGTGAAACAGTGAACCAAGGCATTTTACAACGGTTACAAAAATCAAATTACTGAACTCCCTTACCCTCCTTACTGAAACTGAGTTCACAAGGTTACCATTTAAATTTTTCGAATAGATATTTGTGTTCACCTGTTATTTTCTGTTGGTATATCTTGCTTGTTTTTTTTTAGTTGTTGTCTATACTAAAAAGAGTAAAAATGTCTTGAATATTCCAGTACAGTAATCCAAGAATTTTGTTATGATATTGAAGTTCATCAAACCGCATAAATTTCGAGCTAAACTAGCAGATTTGTTCTTTTATAAAAACTGATCCGATCTTAAATCAAACCTAAATTAACATAAATTTCGAACCCATTTGACAAGTTATTTGTCATACAAAATTGATCACCGACCTTTTTCAGGCATAAAAAATGTCGTCGCTTTTTCTTCTTGTTAAATGTAGACCATTTGTTAGCTGCAAAATAAATTGTTGCATTGAAACCGCATCTTAATTAGCATCGAAATCGATTTTAAACACCGAGTTCCGTCTGATCGAAAAAAAATCCCTATTCCGACAATCCTATTATTCTGTTGGTAAAATGTTATAGCTGGTGATTTAACAATAAAACACCGCATGTCCTTGATCATTTTTCTAAATATAAAACAATTAATGGTTACGCTCTTTATAATATACGTAGTACCAAATAAATAAATGATGAAAAATTTATAATAAACGATTAGCTAATCTTATTATCTTACCACAATTGAATTATTGCGCCATTGTGTTTAGTTTTGATTCAATTAACACAATAATTTGTTTTTTTTGAAGGATTAACCAATAAGTTAGGTACAAAGTGTAACTTGTTTGTGGTAAATATTAAACATTAAGAATCGAAATATCAATTTTATTACAAATACACAGTAAACTAGAAATAACTATTACAATAGATGCAAATAAAATGCTTGGCTAAATTTTAATGACGAATTATAAGTCAGACATTAACAAAAAATACCAATCATCAACGAAAAATGTCTTATAATAACTGGCGATAAGCTATATTGTCTGTGTAATAACTACGTGAATAACATTTATTCTTAAAGGATAGAGTTGTTTGATTTATTATTATTTCATACATTGATAATTATTTAAGAATATATTTTTATAAAACTGTAACAAAAACCGGGACGCGTGGTAATTTATTGGTTAGTTCTCGGAACAGATGGGCCGAAAAGTAAAATATTTCAGTCAACACTAATAAATTTACAAACCGATAATTAGAATAACCCCAAAACACTTCGGGAACAAAGAAATCGATATTTTTAATAACGCGCGAAACCACGAGAAGAGCGTAGAGGTTCCAAATTAGAATTAAATCAAATTGTTAAATGGATAATAATTGGAAAGGAAAGTAATAGATCAAATAGCTGGTTTTTAGGCGGATTTTCCAAGCTATGTAAGTATATATTAAATGAGATTGACTAATCCGTCCCGTATTGCTACACGGAGTCACTAGAGGAAGGGTAGAGTTACTTGTAAGTTCAGTTAGTCACAGAATTATTTATATAAATGTAAGTCCAGTCAGTTAGGTAATTATTAACATGGCATAGTTATGCCAAAGTGTCCCGATATTCACGTTCCCGCCAATAAGATAAGAACAGAATCTTCTGGACCTAAGAAATGGGCGTGTCGAAGCGAGGTGTCGAATTCAGGAGAGATACGAAAAACAGGCAGTTTTTTTCCTTAGGTTCCACATTGAGCAGTCGACTTAGTTTTAGAGCCTCGGGTTACAAAACATTGTGACTACATATTTATAGTTGGTCTAGTGACTCCTCTGTATATAAAAAATATAAAATTCGTTTGAGGAAAATCAAAACTGACAACTATGTCAGGAAAAGTGTAGGAAAACCATACATTTGCAAACATGTTTGTAAATAGAATTTTTGTTTCTTAATTTGTCTATTATTTTAATTGCAATATGTAATTAAGCTTAAGCAGATAAATCAATAAAAATAAATCAGTCCAATTTCATATACCTTTTGCAGTTCAATTTCCTAAAAGAAATTGCATCGTGGGAAATTAACCTAAACTGGTGCAATGCATACAGGATATTTCGCAAAACATTGAGGTTAATTGTAGAATATTTCGTTTTAATTTGAACATCCTTCAGAAAATGTTTATTTTTTTAAATTCTTTCTTTCCGTATCCGTATATTATAACCATCTTGTATAGTTGAAATGTAAATTATATTTTGTTACTATTGCTCTTAATTTACATTTTGTAAACAAAATTACATTTAATTTTATAACTGAATCATTATTATATTAGTTTCTAGTTATTTATCAACCACATTTTATTCATAGATGATTCATGAGTATGCAAAAAAACCTTAAGTCATTTTATTGAAATAAATTATAATGAAAATGTTAATAATAATACCAGATACTTGAAGATACTACATATTAATTGAGTTTAAAATCATAGCAGTAGGGAAAGAAAGGACAAGATGGAAAACCCCTGGAATTGAGTTATTAAAAATACGAGTAGTTTAATTAAAAAATAATTTTACTTATGAGACTTATAAAATATTATACGTTCATTATAAATTATTGCGGTCGGCAAAATTCCTGTATTTTCATTTGTTCTTCGAGTTTAAATGTGTGATTTTATTGATTTGAGTTAAGTAGACAAAATGGGAAGCATTTTACATATAGCTAAGCAGGCCCGGATCCAGAGGGGGTGGCGATGTGGCGATCGCCACCCCCAAAGCACAACATTTTTTAAAGATCTTCAATTTCTCCAAACGACAACAGGCAGTTAGTCGATATTAATGCAAGTCCCCCTTCCTAACCTACACCTTACGTCATCAAAAAAATAACAACAACAACAACAACAACGACAACGACAACGACAACGACAACGCCAACGCCACCGCCACCGCCAACGACAACGCTAACGATAACGATAAGGATAACGATAACGATAATGATAATGATAAAGAAGTGCTTTGCGCCACCCCCAAAACCAGTCTCTGGATCCGGGCCTGTAGCTAAGCTTACCACACTGCCTGTTTTTCGTCTTTGTTAATTATAGATGGTCACAGAAATTATATAATTTCATAAAAAAACACTTTTTTGACGATAATCGCACGATTATCTCGTCTATAATGTCATGTTTAGATGGAACGAAATTATATCTTATATGATTTTAAAAGAAATAAAAAAAATTATGCTTATATAAACAAAAAATAACTAACAATTTCAGACGAATTTTTAACAATAAATGCGAAAACAAATAAACAGTGATATTGTTATATTTAATGACATATTGTGTTGGATAATGTGAACAAATTATATTTTATGAACTAATTCCTAGAAGCAATTTAAACATTTATAAATGAGCTATTTAGCGAATGCTTGTTTTATTGCATTTGATTAAAAAATGCCTAGCTTGTTTGGAACCTCGAAAAGCAGGAATTAATAAATTCAAGTTATTTGTAAAGAAATTCATATTTCTGAATTAATTTGCAGGATTTTAGCAATATCGTGTTTTTGAGGTTACAGTATAAAAACAAAATTTAATTTACATCCACTAATATTTTGTCATATTTGAAGGATAAGTGTTTTAATTTTATTTGCATTTTTCCCCAAAGAAACAACAAAAAAACTAAAATTATAGTAAAACGTCTGTACGACTCCTTTTAGTTTAAATCAATTTCTTCAAAGCTCAACAACATGCGTATTCAAAATTTTTGCGCAATATTTGTATTTAGGTTATGAATGCGAAACAGTTTTATTAAACAGTAGTAATCTATACTATGCTGCTAATAAGCGGCAATAAGTATTGTAGTAGCAGAAACAGGCTAAATCTATGGTCAACCGTGTGCCGCTCTATGCTCACGATACTACTGATTGTGAGTGCCAAAAAACATAAAATATGCCGTCTCTCGATCAAGCAAAGTTCCAACGTCCTTCAGCAAAAATCAGTACTGTTCATAGGCACGCCAGGCCGATAGAGCAGACATTAGGGTACTAGATACGTATCGAATAAACAGATCGATGCGAAGCTTCATATCAGAGCCAAACATGTACTATATGTTATTGTACAATGACGCCGATATGGTTTTCTGCGAAATTAAAATGGTTTGAGCTGGAGACTTTTTTTGGTGATGTAATCTTCTTTGGGAATTTGTGATTTTTTTTATATGTATATACGTCTATTATTCACATTTAAATTTTATAATGCCAAGTTTCTTAATTTTTCTCTTTTAACATTTAGATATCTGGTTTAGATCATCAGAAAAATAGGAATATACTCGTATTCGGCGTTGAATGTAATAAAACGGGGATCAAAAATTCAATTCAATATATTGAAAGTTATATTGAAAAAACTTTTGCTTCGCAGTGCCACATTGGGAACACTATACCTCAGTAGGCGTTGACTTTTGGATACAAATAAGTTGGTCTAAATCGTTTTATTTTAACCGAAGGAAACTACGGTGACTTGCTGTATATGCATTTCATAGATAACCTTTAGGTATATTTTCATGTTATCTAAAGATCAACAGTACAACGCTGAAAAATAATTGTTGCGCGAACCTTTCACGAAGTATGGCTGTTTTACAAAAACTGCGCCTTTGATCTTTGAATATTTCTTAGATTAATGTTAATATTGAGAAATTGGAATGGTGAATGCGCTCATCTGAAGACAGAGTAGGTCATGGTGAGTAATTTTGCAATGAATTAATGCAATTCTAACAGCTTAATAGTAATTTTTTCTCAGTAAATCAAACCCAGAGATATGAGTATCTAATTAGCATAGGTCGTTGACTCGAAACACCTGTATTTGTTGCAAAGTTTATTGCATCAGATCGCGTTCAGTTCATATTCATTAATAAACCGCGTGGAGATAATATGAAAAAAATGATCGAGTTGGTATTAATAAAGTGCATAACTATTATATTTATAATTAATGATATCATTAGCTGTGTCTAACGCGGCTAGACTTTTTCTGAGGGGTTATTGAATGGCTGAGCTTATATTAGCATAGTGGCTTATTTGAGGAAAATTCACTTTAAAGTTCAAATTGTAATGTTATATAATGAGGTCAGAACCATCATCGTTCTAACTTTTTATAAATGCGATGTTTAAAAAATTACCAAAATTGTTAATGATCATCATAGCTGGAGAGAAATTTCAACTACCTATCTTTTGCAATCTATTAGAAATGTATCTTATAGGTTTCAATATATTCGAGCATGTTTTATTTTCTTCTGTAGCGTGATAAACTTGAATTAACCACTTTTAGAACAATTCTAAAATGAACCGATTCTTTCAATAATAACACAAATTGCAGAACATCATTTGATTTTGTTTGGTTGGTACAGGGTTTTTATTTACATGCTTAAAGGGTATGTTATAAGTATACAAACGTGTTTTCGCTATTTTCGTTAGACTCAGTCGCTCAGGAACTGACAACACAGGCCGACAAAAATCCAGGCTATACTTTTCCGAAGGTTTTTGACACCCGGAATCCTAATTCTACCACTGTTTTGCACCATTATGTCGTATTTTCGAAATATACCAATTTAAATATTCGTAAAAAATGCGGTTTTTCACTATATAGGTATGAAGGAAAGTTTCCCAAAACTCGTTATGCTATCTGAAAGTACTGCTATTCCCCTTTAAAATCCATTTTGAATCATTCTAATATCTTCTTATTATGACCTTTATCATTATATAAAAATACCTTTCAAGCCTTATATAGTGTTTCCACAGACAATATCGCTACCGCACCAGACAGCGTCTGGAGTAGGATAGCAGTTTTAAATTTCTGAATTGCCGATAGAGTACACCACCAGCTAAATTTTAGGAAGATTCAAATGCTTAGCCGGTATTCTTAGACGAAAAAGGTGGTTATAACTCGAAAACGGTGCGCTGAATCGAGAAAATAATTCAGAAAATCTTCCTCACATCTCTAGTTCTGATTACCCGTTCTGCGTTGAATGTAAAAGGTCTGATATCCGTATGTCGCAAAACAAAAAAGTTAGTCAAAAATTGCAACAGCAGTAGCGAACGCATTATATTATATCTGTAAGGGATCATTGATTGATGATTTGTTTTTGTGCGTGCGTGCGTTTTTTAATAAACTTCGTATTCAACCACCCCTTGAGATACCAACAATTTTATTGAATAAAATTTTCAAAAAAATTAAAAATTAAGGTACTTGTCTTAAGGAAATTTTACTGTTTATTTATTTTGAACACCTTATTGTGTCACAAATATGAGCACTACCAATGGCGTCCATGATATGCAGCTCTGCCATCGAGAATTATGTTACCTCTAGATATTCTAGATATCAACAAGTGCTTTAGTTGTATTTTCTTAAATTGTTGTTTTTATGATTGTGTGTTTCTTTGACTTGCTACCATAATATGTTATATATAATATTAATAGAGCAGTAGGTACCCATCTAAGGATTCACAGTAAATTTATTGGTTAGCCATATTTATTTACCGGTAAATACAGAATATTCAATAAAAAAAGTGATTAGCTACATTTTTATACGATCTGTATAAAGCAATTTTTTTAACATAGGTATTAATATCGTACCAAATTGGATGTCGACGCACAAATCTAAAAGCATTAATTTCAAGTTTTTGAATTATCCCATTCCAAGGTGAATTCATATAAAATAAATAATTAATTAGGTAAATTCATATTTTTAATTCTAACTTAATTTATTTTATTTAACATTTAACACAAATGGAACCGCTAAAACTGCCACTTACTACCTAGTAGAAGAGTTACCACGCCAAATTTTATTATATCCTTTTTGAGTTGTCAATTCCCAGCATTTAACGTGCTATCTGGTGCGGTAGCTATATTGATATTGTTTGGGTGTTTCTTCAAAATATTGAAGTTGGCACTTTCTGACAATCATTTGTTTCTTTTAATCATTGGTTTTATTAGCTACACTGGCTAATGTTTCCAGAGAAAACTTCAAAATGTGTTTCTCTAATACTAGTTGTCAAAATATAAATGAAATGTGAATTGTTTTAGTCATATTATTTTTTGTACATTACTGTTAGTTCAGATATGTTTCTGTTTGAGTCGAATAGAAATAATTACACTCGTTAACTGAACTTTTCTTATCTTTCACTACAACTCGTGCAATGCATAACAGCACACATTGCAAATACATCTACAGGCTATAAAACTAAAAACCTGATTGTAAAAATAGTTCGCATCTCAAATAACTGTTCCTTTATGAAGACGAATGCATTAGTTATGTATATGATCGACACGTGAACGGAATATTTGAATATCATGTGATTAAACTGGATATATTTTTTAGTAGATTTGCAATGTGTATCTACAATCGTTTTGCTATTAAAAAGGCTAGTTCTAGGCTGAACTCCTACTTCAAGTGAAGGTCAAATTACAAAATTTGTACAAAAGAAAGTAGCAACGTTGGTAACTGCACAGTTGTATTAGATTCGGCATGACGATGCACTTATGGAATCTTTTGTTCGTATATTGAAATTTTTCCATATAACACGCGTCAATATTTTTTGTAGGTAATTCGTATATATTAACTTTAATCACCATAATAAACTTATAATTAACTAACGGAAAATTAATATTATTATTATTCTTTATTGATACGAGACAGGCGAAGGTATGTGAATATTTATTCGAAGAAAAATGTGATACTCCTTAAAGAGGTGTAATTCTTAATGTCAAATTTTAATAATTATTAACCTTAACAAAATGGGAGAAAGTATCCTAAAACTATTATTGGGAAATTTATTTATACTAAATGATATATATCATTTAGTCTTTTCAGTTTAAATAGATAGGGTTACATACATACACTGCTAGTATATCATGTTTCCTATGGAATATCATGAAATTATAACGGTGTACTTTGTAGACATTTTTACTCCCCGAGTATTGGATTCCACCAAGGCTGGCTGGCAATATTTTACTTTAATGTATTTAATTACTGAACTCCTGATATCAAATAAAAACTGCGGTACAAATACCTCAACGGCTATTAATGTCAATGATCAGTTGTCAATAATTTTTGTACCACTGTCATTGCTTTTAACGTAAAAAGACTGCGGTATTAACTGCAGAAGGTTTTCCATTATATAACGGTTTTTGCTTGTGACTTACAAAAAAGGATAATTTTTAAATATAATTTGTTTAATGAAGTTTTTAAACCATTGTTTATAGTCTGTAATCGAAGAAATGTTAAGTGGAAGATTTCAGACACAGAATTACTTGATTTCGAGCTTGAAAAATAAAAAAATAATGAAGAGAAATAATTGTCTTCTTCAAGGTATAACTTAAGGTGGCCATATTCCCGGCTGAGAAATAGTGAAATTTCTGGCGTTTTTAGGTACTGAAATCTTTAAAAGTAAAACGTGTAGAACAAAAGTAAGCACAAAAATAAAATCCTTGATGTTTTGTTTATTCATTGTTACCATTTAAATTTACTCAAATAAAATAATAACTAAAAAAATAGCGTTTGTAAAACATGCGTTTGCTGTTATTCTAACCCCACATTTTAAGAATTATTTTCACGTACTTATAAATAAAAGTAAACAATTTTATATGTAGGACTAAGCAAGTAAATGTTATAAGAATATTTACATGTAGAGTTATATATAAAAAAGTTAGTATTTTCGTAGATTTCAGTACCTAAAACTTTGATGGTTTGATCGTTTTTTGCACCTGTTTATTCGTTTTACTGCGGCGTCTTTGAAAATATTCAGGTGGCATGACATAACATTCCTATTATTTGATAAGCTTTAGATTATTCAGTTATTAAATGTTTGAAATTATTTGTCTTTGCGGAAAACACTATTTAAAGAATATGGGGCCCTTAAGTAGTTAAAAATATTTTAAAGGATATCTCTTAGACCATTTTGAAAAGAGAGACTCGTATGAATTTTTATCCTAAATACTTACTCAGAAACTTAGACAGTACAGAGTATTTTGGAAATTCTATACAGGGCGATTCATTTTTTGTGATTAGGACTTTAACCATCGATAGATCTCGTCAAAATAATGTCATTTTGAGGAATACGCTTTTTTCCAAAGGTTTCCTTTTAGAGACTCTTGAAAAAACTTTTCACATGTAATGGATCTATAAAAATCCATTTTTCTCAAAAACCAAGCATTTCATTTAAGAATAATAAGATACCTTTTTGCCGTAGAATAAACGGCAATGTAAAAAGAATATATTAATCTTGAAAAATTTCCAGTGACGTAGAAATTATAAAAAAAATTAGGGGTTATCAGAGCCCCTTGCGGACGCCTATGATTGATTTATTTTCACAATAATTTGTAAAATCGATAGAGCTATTCATTCGTACACTTCATACTAAATATAAAACAAATGGCTTTCATAGTTTAGGAAAAAATAAATAAAAATCAAAACAAAAGTTTCTTCAAGAGCTTATAATGTACAGGGTGAGTTAGTTTTTTGTAGTAGGATTTTAATAGTTGATAGAGAATCATTTTTTAATAAGAGGAGTTCCTATAAACGTAGGTCTTAGAACGCTTTGTTTGTGAGATATAGGGTGTTGAAAACAAACTTTTTTTAAGAATTTTTCTTAATATCTCTAAAAGACCAACATATATTGAACTGAAATTTGGTATTAATAACACATTAGTTATAGTGAATAAAACAAAGATATCTGTTATCCATTTCACTCACCAGTGACGTGCCTGAGGTGGGTTACTGCCCCCTTTAAAAAAACAATTCGTACGCCCGTGGATTTTTCTGGAAAATACCATCATTTCTAAATTTTTTAATCAATTCTGAACAAAACAGCTCTCTTCCAATTTTTTATAAAATGAACGGTTTTTGATTAAATTCATTTGGCATGAAACTGTTCCAACGATATTGGTAATACATTAATTGTAATAAGAAAAATATGATGTACCCTGATAATCAACAAAAACGATTAAATGTGATAACGTTGACATAAGAACGCAAACATTGTGTAAATTAGTTCTTTTTTTAAGTTCTGTGTTTGTTTTTTCATGCCAAATTTCAGTTTAATATCTGTTGTTCTTTTAGAGATATTAAGAAATATTCTTTAAAAAAGTTTGTTTTCTAGACCCTGCATCTCACAAACGAAGCGTTTTAAGACCTATGTTTAGAGGAACTATTCTTATTAAAAAATGATACTCTGTCAACTGTTATTATTCATTCAATCGTGTTTGTTGAATTTCAGTGCACATCATATTTTTCTTATTAATTCACAAACGTATTAGGTACAAATATCGTTGGAACAGTTTCATGCCAAATGAATTTAACTAAAAACCGTTAATTTTATAAAAAATTGAAAGAGATCTGTTTTGTTCCGAAAAGATTAAAAAAATTAAAAAATATGTTATTTTCCAGAAAAATTCACGGGCGTACGAATTATTTTTTTAAAGGGAGCAGTTACCCACCTCAGGCACGTCACTGGTGGGTGAAATGGATAACAGTTATCTTTATTTTATTCACCATAACTAATGTGTTATTAATACCAAATTTCAGTTCAATATATGTTGGTCTTTTAGAGATATTACGAAAAATTCTTAAAAAAAGTTTGTTTTCAACGCCCTATATCTCACAAACGAAACGTTCTAAGACCTACGTTTATAGGAACTTTTCTTATTAAAAAATGAATCTCTACCAACTGTTAAAATCCTACCACAAAAAACTGACACCCTGTATATCTCTAAAAGGAAGCCTTTAGAAGGAAAAGTGTATACTTCAAAATGACATTATTTTGACAAGATGGTTAAAGTCCTAATCATAAAAAGTGAATTGCCCTGTATATGCATTTGATGTCTACTTATATTTTAACGAAAAAAGGAAATATATGTAGGTAATTTATTGAGAAAAAAATCATTCTTGAGTTATTGTTGATTTAAATCTAAAAACCACTGTTGAATAAATCGACAGTAATTTTATGTTCGTCCCACAGCATCTCTAGCTGTTTAAAATTAACGTTATTTGGCTTCATTTGATAAAATTTTTGGAAACATTTATTTAAATTTAATTGAGCTTAATAGTCCAGGCGATATCCGTTTCGGGTTGGGTAAAACGCATATGATCGGAGATTTTTGCTTTAACGGCTTCTAAATAACATCAGAAATGATAATTTTTCTATGCAAATAAAAAAAACGTGGGCTTAATTGTTATTGCAAAAAAGTATAAAATATAGCAAAAAAATTCATTTTTTTCTTGGATTTTTCGTCGGCAACTTAGAAACTATTCGTTTTAGACAAAAATGGAAGAGAAAAAAAGTTTTGTAATTAAATTCTGAACAAGATAGAGTTAGCTGCAATTCGAAAAAATAATTATTATTGTTGTTGCAAAAATTGGAAAAATCATTTATAAAATTGCAAAAAATGCTAATTTCATCCAATTCGGTTCGATAGTTTTTACATAATAATTGTTTACATTTTTTTTAATTAAAAAATTTTCAAAATCGAATTTCTAAAAATCTAAAGCCTTTGAATACTTGAAAATTTCATCACAAAAAGAAGCTTTAAAATGATTTTTGAAAAATTCAAATCGGTGAGCCGTGGGAAAATTGTTTAATGTGCTTTTTACCTACATTTAATTCCAGTAAGAGTTCTTTGAAATAATTTTGATATTAAGTTTTCAATTGCAAATTATAATTTTAAATAGGTATTTAATATTATAGTAAGATCGTATTCAATGCAAACTAGAGCAAAAAATTATCGGTCTTTTATCAAAGAAAAATCGTCTCATCATTTTTAGGAGGCGTAAGATGAACCATTTCAAATTTAAGATGAAATTGAATGTAAAATCTGAAATACCGCTGCATACGCACTGTGTTCTGGTAGTAGCTGTAGTCGCCCAGATGCATCGAGTGTACGAAGTGGTCGGTTATACGTCAAATACTAACCTGGCGAGCTTGGTCGTAAATCAGGAACTGTCTCCAAAAAAACAAGTAAACAACAGTGGCGCGTACAGAGTTAAAATGTAGTACATGCGTAGAATTTAAAAAACAAATTGGATTTATAATAAATTACATTTAAAATAAATAGTTTATGAGAATAAAGGAATTTTTGTAGGAACAAGGGTGCCAGACGTGAACTAATCCCTTCGTACCTTCATAATGTATAAAGAAATTATTCAGTTTCTAAACCCCTGAAAAGAGTATTGCACTGGATCCCTTGACAGGCAATGATTTATTACTTTGCATCAAATACGATCTTACTATAGTTTACCTACAAACAACAATAATGAGCAAAAAAATTAAATCAAATGGAGATTGCCATCTTACCGTGCATTGGTCCAATAACAACCATCACCACCAGCATCAACGACATAACTTTCAATTTCCTGTTGTTCTCGCCCTCCTTAAATGCTACTTTAAAAGTGTCTATGAGGTGTTTCATATCAAAAAAGTCTCTTAGGAAGGCACAGGACTGATCGGGCAACGTCGGCACGTCAATCTTCTTCGGCTCTTTAACCTTCTTGTATCCGTAATACAGCGCCATAACGTACATAACCGCTGAGATCGAGAACACCCCGTAAAACCCGATTTTTTTATACAGGACGCCACTGAGCGCCAGTCCCACGGGAATCCCCAGCGAACAGAACACGTTCACTATACCTATCCGCAATGTCCGCATATCCACCGTGGTCACGTCAGCTATATAGCTGAAGACGCCCATGAACATAGTGAACCAGCCTCCTGTGATGGCGGGGAAGAAGCCCTCCACGAAACCAGCCACCTCCATGGGCAGCTCGTAGAAGAAGAAAGTACATATCATCAGCCCAACCACCGTCATGAACTCTCCCACGATGGGTAGAAGCATGCAGGGTTTCCTCTTGCCCCACCTGTCGCTCCAGGAGCCGACGAACATGATGAGGAAGGCAGGAAGGGCGCTTTGGAGCATGGTCTTCCACACGCCCATGGAAGCGACGAGTTGCTGGACCTCCCTTTCCTCCATGGTGTAGTTTTCCGTCCTTCTTTCAGTCAGGGCGTCGCATACTTCCCGGGAATAACCGAGGTTGACTCTACAAGCTTTTTCTAGGTTCAGGTTCTGAGTGGCTAAGCTAGCAAGGACGCTGGGTATAATGTAGCAGGCCAGCATTGGTTCCACGGTGATGTTTTCCATAAGGAAGTTGTACCTCTCCTTCCATGTCATGGAGTCTATGTTGACTTTGGATTCCGCCTCTTTGATCTTGTCATTGTGATTCTTCTCGGCATTTTTCTTCTCTGCCTTGGCCATCTTGGTCTGTTTAAGAACCTGAAAATAAAATAAACATTGGCATTCAAATTATTCAAAAACACTAATATCAAAATAAATTACGTTGAATTAAAGGTATGTTTTGTTCAAAATAATTTCTCTATTTTATCTCTGCTGTTGAGAAAAACTCTATAAAATAATTGAAGTGGATACTAATGGCAATAGAAAATATTATAGGCTTTTATTTTAAATATACTAAGTTTAAATTAATTCAGCCTTGTTTTCAACTATGGTAAATATGTACAAGAAGCCTTTGAGAAAAAAGCCCCGAAATAGACTCTAAAGCGTTGGTCAGCTTTACTATGGAGTTGTGTTAAAGGAACATAAGTGTAAGGAATTACAAAGGAGTTAAATCAGCACTTGAAGACTTCAACTTAAGTTTCTTCTGAAGAAGATATGTCTCCTGAACCGTCAAGAAACAAGATCGACGGCATTGCAATCAGTCCAAAAACTCTTCTAAACTTTTCATCAAATGAAGTCTATATATACTATAAATATAATAATCGATAATAATTTATTAGTACTATTTGGACAGAATACGTTAACATCTGACTTCGTTTGATGTGAAACATTTTAGAATGAATTTGATTTACCTTATACATTTAAAGTAAAGTAACAACGATATTCCTCTCATTCCTATTAGTATAATATAAAATATTATAAATGATGGTTATTTATTTATTGCCATTTGAACGCGATGTACTAAAATAGGTATACCGAAGCAGTTATAGTCCAGGCAAGTTAGACCAAAATCACCTAGAATACGGAGACATTTTTTTCTGATGAACCGATCGAGTTGCGGTTTTCGGCATTGTCAAATGGTAACAATTGACTAAATGTTGTAGAAATTTGTGTGCACGGCTTTTCGGGGTCGGAGATTCCGAATCTGACCCTGAAAAATATGCCCGAAGACCCTGGGGCCCCCCAGAGGGCAAGGGGGGTTTCTGTAAAACATCGAATAATTGCCTTCTAAATCCCCACTCAGGGGTTTTTGGGGTCGGGGATTTCGATTCTGATACTGAAAAGTATGCACGACGCCCCTGGGGCCCCCAGGGGACAAGGGGGGCTTCTGTAAAACATCGAATAGCTGAGTAATTGCCTTCTAAATTTCTATTCGAGGGTTTTCGGTGTCGGGGATTCCGAATCTGACACTGGAAAATATCCATTAATCTTAGCTTGTCTATCACTGAGAAAAATTGTCGTAGAATTGGAGAAATCCTGGACAATCCGTTCCCAAGAGACACATTTCGTTAAATTGAATAAATATTCCTTAAAACCGAAGAATATTTCAAGGATCATGAATTTTCAAAAGAATCTCTTGGGCCCGTGCGACTGCGGATAATGCATAACAATTAGGCGACAAAATCCGATTATCGAAATTTAGAAGGCAATTACTTAGCTTTTCGATGTTTTACAGAAGCCTTGCTCCCCTGAGGGGCCCCAGGGCCGTCGGGCATATTTTTCAGGGTCAGATTCGGAATTTCCGACCCCGAAAACCCGTGCACACAAATTTCTACAACTTTTAGTCAATTTTGACCATTTTTAGAAAATTCGGAAAAATCGATGCACTCCAAGATGCACTTTATGCACCCGCAATGCAGTTTCGATCCACCCCAAAGTGTAATAGAAAGACTTTTTTCTGATATTTTTTCGAAGACAATGCGGAAAACCGCAACTCGATCGGTTCATCAGAAATAATTTTCTGGTTTATTGTCTAACTTGCCTGATCTATAATAAAAACGATTTCAAAGTAGCAGATTTATGTTACAATGTTTGCAATAGAGAATATTACATAAAAAACAATAGCATTACGTTTCGTTTTCCAATGCTTGATTTTATGAAGTCATTAAAAATAATGCCTATAAAACACTGGAATGCATCCAATAAAGCCAATCATCAAAACAGGAAAGGCCTTTTAGAAGAAGCGAGTAATGTAACATTAAAGCGTAAATGTTCCCTGCGATTTTACTACAATCTTTATTCATGACATTGGCACTAAGGTCGTAACAAGCCGTTTTGGTTATTAGCATTTGACATTCAAAATTCATATTCACCTAGAACTGAGGTAAGTTTACATAAAATGTAGCTTAATGTTGCATTTGAAGAAATATGTAAACTTTCTGGGAACTTTAACAAGACAATTTTTCAGTTACTTTGTGTCGTTGTTCCTTGGAGTTAATTCAGTCCAAATTTTATTGATTTAGAGAAGAAAATATATGGAAGTAAAGTAGAAAGAATTATACATTATAGTGTATGTGCAGGTACTTGAAATAGCTTTCTAATGACTAAACAACTTTTATTGCTCTCAAATGTATTTTTTAACTAGGCGACTTTCGAAGAAGTAAATATAGATTGTCCCAAATCAAGATAATTCGTAATAGAAGATTCTGCTACACGGCAAATGTTTCTGTATAATTACATAGCGTTTCTGCCACTAGGATTATATTTTATCGGCAGTAAATAAAATACCTGTTAAAAAATAATAATTACATGTGCTCAGGATTCCTTTTGAAATTCAAATTGTCATAAAAGAACTATGATTTCAAGAAGATTGCGCATATTTTTTGTTTTATTTTTCTTTTCATTTTAAAATAAATTAAAAGTTTATAGTTATTTCCTTGTTCACTATAATCTAGTCAAAAATGTAAAAGAAAACATTAAAATCAAAGTACTTAAGGATTTTAATATTCATTATAAGATTCCATTCGCGAAGTTGTATACTGGCTGTTAAATATAAATATATTTAATTGCATACGGTTTAGGACTTTGGTGAAGGTCAAGTAAAAAAGCATTTAATTTTAAAAGAACTTCTAACTCATGGATTAAACAGTCAATTTTGATTAAAAAGAGGGAAAGCAAAAAGCTTGTTAAATGTGAAGACTTAAAATACATCTAACCCATATTCTAATATTTAAGGCAAAATGCCTCGAATATACATGCCAATGTACCGCCAAATTGTGACAAGGTACGAATCAATCTTTGTTAGCCTGTTTCTAACTGTTGATTTCGCAACGCAGCAGGTTTTCAGCACATTCCAATTTCGTTTTAGATTAAGACTGAATAGCAGAAATTCTTTGGTGACAATTACGTAACAGCCGATAGCAAAAACTGCCCATGTAATTTTGTATAGAAAGTGCAATCAGTTATCGAACATTTCCATTAATGCACTTTTTGAAGAACCTGTTGAGTAATAGTGACACCACCACGAAATCAGTTTAGTGGCAAGCGATGTAGGTAAACAAAATCATCAGATCATTTATTTGTCGTAGGTTGTAGTGACGTAAATTTAAAAAAAATATAATTAAGTTATCATTTTGAATATCTAGAGCAACAGTAAATTATACATCCCACGACATATGGGTTAATGTATCTAACTGTACAAATGAACAAGTAGATAAAATTAATTCAAAAATTTTGTTACACTACTACCATGACTTTATTTCAAATTAAATCTAAATTTAAGTTTAAATAAAACTGAAATTTCATTAAAATTCTATATCTTACAGTTGCTTCAAACGATTGATTAGTAATCATTAGTACACACTAAAATATTAGCATTTAACCAAACTTATATTAGTTCAAATGATGATACAGAGATATGGGGCGTCAAAGTAAAAAATTGGTTTATAAAACAAAAGTACAATGCGGTAAAATGTGTTTTTTGTATTGTACAGTAAGAGAATCATCTATTGTAAGTTTCTGTATATCAGAATACCTATTTGGTTTCTGTCATCAATATGATGTACCTAATAAAAATAAATAATTATCCCAGAACTACAACAAATGCAAACATTTTTAACAAACCCTGCATCTTTAAGACAAAAAATAGCTCTAGCATGACCCCTCAAAAAATTAGAGCAGATTCACTGTCTCATATGGAAGTAGTAGTGTACCAAAGGAAGAGGGCCAATAAGGTCGGTTTTCGACTGTATCAGAAATTGATCCTAAACATATGGAATATGTTTTTTGAACCTAAAGCAACAATATTAAATCTTTTCTAGGCAAGACACTCAAAAACTCTTAATAACATAATAAAACCATTTTTCTTACATCTGATGCACATAATCATATAAATAACATTTTTAGTGTATAAATGAAGTAAAATACCTCTACCCCTTCCATCTTTTTCCCCCTTCTACGTAACCCCTGAAAGATACTGAACAATATCAAAGAGATTTCACAAAAACATTTATCTGTCAGTCTAATATAAACAATAATAAAATGTTTCTAGTTTAAAAATAGGTCAATCCACCTCCTTCCATTCGAGCGTATATCTTTTTCTTCCTTAAACCTCCATCTTGTTTCTCTGATTTTTATAAACAGGCATAAAAATAAGTTTTAAGTATAATATTACAGTTCATTTCTAATATTTTTTGATATAGTTTGATGTGAGTCCCCTTGCCTCTCTCTGATTGGGGTGCTGGTTTAAAGTGAATCCCCTGTGTATTGCTGGCACTTTTTACACGATGTATAATTATATTCAGTTCTTTACTTAAGTGTCTTTTTGAGGTTATGCAGTCGAGTGGGAGGGGGAGTAGAAGGGGAAAAGGATAAGAGTTTACCTTTATAATTATAAACAAGTGTTTTTTACTAAAATTGTGCCGGAAAAATATTATTTATATGATTCTGAACACCAGATGTAAGAAAATGGTTTTATTAAATTTTTAAGCATTTTTTAATGTTCGGGTTGGGGGGGTTGTATCCGAATTGCTTAGAATCGATTTAATATTGTTGCTGAAGGTCAAAGAACATATTCCATATGATTAGGATGAATTTCTGTAGGGCCGAAAACCGGCCTTATCGACCCTCCTCCTTTCAATAAAACCTTTCAAGGCATTTCAAAGTTTGTTGAAAAACATTATTTTTGTCAAATCTGCTTATTTCGATACCAAGAATCTGTGGAGCTCCATGTACATGGAATATTGAGACATCCTGTATTAAAAAAATATCTAATCGTGCCTGCAATTTTCATTTACATTAATCTAGGAAATAAAAAATCATTACAGCACAAGAATGTTTACAATTAAAGAAGTGTTTACTTAATCAGAACTAAGCAATTGTTTAACCTCAACATTCATTTTATCTCTTCTTTTCTGAAGGACAGGCAGTAAATTGATTTTGTTGGCGTTATAAACAAATATGAATAAAAATGCCTCATCGCCTTGAAAAAAATCTAAACACGAACAAAAATGATAGCGATAGATAGGATCATTGTAATGTCTTATTAAATCATAGGATGCTACAAGGACTTCGCTGTAACAAATCGTATGAGAAAGATTGGTTCGAATTATCTATATTTAATTACTTTATTTATTAAATGTAAAAGCCTTGCAGTTGGTGTTTAATTTCATCATACATAATAGATATACAGGGTGATTCACAACTTATCCAAAAAAATTTGGGAATAGATGCGGCATGAGAAATGTAGTCAATATTGTAAAAAAATTTTTTGTAAAATACTTACAATTTCTGAGAAAAAAATTATTGAAGTTACAGCACATTAAACCACTACATAGCTGGACAACTGTAGTCTCTAGCGTCATTCGCAATACGCGTGGAGAGCCATGTGACTCCTAATACTGAAATCCGTCATTGCGGTAGTTTTTACCTGTTATCTGTGGTATTTACATCAGTTTTTTAGTAGTTAGTGTCAAAAATAGCTTGCATGTATAGCAACTCAGAGTTGATGGATATCGTTTTAATTTATGGTGAAGCAAGACAACATTTGTATTATGGTGAAGTATTTGTGTTATGGTGAAGCAAGACATCATTTGTGTTAGTTCGTAGAAAGTGAGTAAGACGGACCCAAATGTGTTTACACGTGAGTGGATAAAATTTTGAACAATTGCTGTTGCAGCATCGGGTATGTCAAATGATTTTATTATTTAAAAACACAAATTAATTTTATTAATAATAATTAATAAAGGCAAAAGCATTTGAATTTGCCGATATAAAATAGGTGCGATAAAATTCTATTTACATATTTCTTTCCTTGCGAAAGTTTTTGTCCGTTTTTATCACGCCGCCATACCGGTCGCATTGTGCAAGGTCAGGTTTTACAGTGGACCAGTTTCCAGTGCCGTGCAGAAATGTATTTTTAAATCAATTTCGAACTGACCTTTTTGATTTTTTCTTTACAAAATTGTATTTGTAAGGGTCCCCTGTACATCCAGAATTTTTTTTGGATAAGTTCTAAATCACCCTGTATATATTATCTATGATTCCAGATTTCAGTAGACAATATGTCTATATCTGACTTTTTATCATCGAAGTTATTAAATAATAAACGTTAATGAAGTCGAAATTAATTATTATCTGTAAGTAGTAGAATAGATGATATGGATGAGTTCCCTTTCCATTGGCGTGGCAAACTTTTTATAACAATAGTATGGAACTTACCTTCCTCAAAACTGTCTCCAAAATAATGCTCATTTTTTTTCATTTATATTCGTACTATGTGGGATATTTCCTCAATGCTTAGATCTAAAGGCGCCATTCCCACGAAATAATGTTTTTTTACAAAGACAAAATATTCTAAACAGCTGAATTATTTGAAGTTTAATGAATAACGATAACGTCTCAGCCTAATTTCAAATGTAAGGAGAACGAAGGACAAAAAACGAGCTGACATACACATTTTGAATATTTCTACCTAAATTTTCGAAAAGTTAACAACATTTTGAAGTACCCGATATATAGGTAATATATTTTGCTCTGCTTTTTCCAATGTAAACAAAACAATTTTCATAAAAGTAATTCTTGGCTGCTCCTTTTGACGCAACGATTCATTTGATTATTTTTTTAAATTGTAACGATGTAATTTTTTAAATTTTAATGATGTAATGTTTATTCAGAATGTAATTTAGTTACTGATTTTAATAGATGTTATTTCCTTTACCTTTTGAAGAAGACGCATAATCTAACTGTAAGCACTGACTATACGAATGCTAATTGCACACATTAATAAATTTACTAATTATTATTCTGATATTATTCATAACTTTTCAAAGAACGTAGGATAGTAATTCTTTAAGTGTGTTGAAGTATTTGTATAATTGAAATACCTCACTAAAACGCTAATATATTCATAAATTAAAACGAGTAGGTACTCTTTTAAATCTTCGAAATCTTATTATAAGAATAATATTTACATTATCTTTACAAAAAAATTCGCATTATTTTAAATGTAACCAAAAATTAAAACTAATTTTATCTAAATTAAATCTTTTTTTAATAATGTTATACACTATCTGGGAAATAATTTAAAACATGTTCATTTAAAATATTTGTAGCGGTCATTAAATTTAATAACAACTTAAATAGGTTGTTAATTAAACAGTTAAAATTCGGGTATATGATTTTTTAAAACCTTCACAGATACTAATATCACTGACAAGACATTTTATCGTTCGTTTTAATAGCGAACAATTACTAGTAATTTATTATTATCTCGTTATGAAAGAATGCAATTATGATTTTTTCACATAATTATGAGTATAATCATACTTATCATACATCTGGAAGCAAATCATTCCTTATTACTCTTAAAGTATGTCGAAAATATCTCGTACGTAATATCTTCATTTTAATGGCAAAAACTGTAATACCTAGTATAACAGTAATATCTAAATATTTAAATTTATTATTTTTGTCTAATACATAACTTTTTAAATATCCGACTTAGATACCACTGTCAACGAATTGGAAAGTTTAGACAGAATTATTTTACATTCTGCTTTATTCTCTATCAAGGTTTGAACTTTCATTAATGTTCTATTTCCAAAAGCAGGTTCTGTTTAATAATAATGTTGCCTAAATTATTTCAAATACATACTTCATTTTGTTTTGGTCTATAGATACTTATCTTTCTACACAATAAGATCTGCCAAAATGTACCCTATATTCACGAAAGGTTACAATAATTTTATTGAAAACTACAGGCCCATTACATTTTTATGTAATTTTGTTTAAAGTTAGTATAT
This sequence comes from Anoplophora glabripennis, assembly GCF_000390285.2. Classification (NCBI taxonomy): domain Eukaryota; kingdom Metazoa; phylum Arthropoda; class Insecta; order Coleoptera; family Cerambycidae; genus Anoplophora; species Anoplophora glabripennis. The sequence goes on along the minus strand of NW_019416711.1, from coordinate 120,629 downwards.
CGTTTACATTTCCATGTTAAATCTCAAATTCCAATTTATCAAATTGGATTCGATTTACGGCAAATATATCTACCTTAACCAATCTTGTTATTTTATTGCATATACATTAAATATTCGTGGACATGTTGACATGTTGATGTAGTTTACACGTTTTTTTTAAAGCAACAAGTGTCACAGGATTCTCCTTCATAAGTTATCAAATTTTAGTATGTGAACAAATTTTTTAAACCTTACCTATCTGTCTAAAAGGTCACTGAAAGCTCATACTGTTGATTTACATCGACCGAAATTGTTACTTCTTCAGGAGTACCTCAGGGTTACGATCTTGGCCTGCTAATATTCAATATGCTCATTAATGGCATTTGTGATAATCTTATAATGTTCCCTTATATGCAGACGACTTCAAGCTGTCTACCTTTATTACGTCTGTTGATGACTATTGTAACATACACAAGAAAACTTAAGCTTGGGTACTGTACACGAGTTAAATAGAGGTGCAGAAATTGTATCACGTTGCGCCGAAGTTAAAGATATTGGTGTAGCCTTTGATACAAAAGTAACAGCCCCTCACACGAACTACATTATATCCAATGTTAATAGATGTCTTGGTTTCGTTATACGATTTATTATATAATGCGTTTGTCGGGTTAAAACTTGAGTATGCATCCATTTGGAACAAAATATATGTTAGTTACGTACTTTGGAAAAAGGACAGAGGAAATTTCTTAAATATCTCTCCTTTAGTCTTGATTTACATAACATTACGCCGAAAGTACATTTCTCTTTTATTTTTACACAAATTATTGCACAGCGATATATATTATCCTGGCGTTCTTTGCCTTGTAACATTCAATACTATATTATGTTAATCTCGCTCTTATACGTTATTATTATACATCGGAAACTTTGTGGAAACAATTAAGTAAATGAACAGTATTAATCTGAGTTGTGTTAGTAAGAGCAGCAATTCGCGTAGCAGAAATACAATACACAGAGCTACTTATTACGTGCCATAAAAACACGCTCCATACATTCGACCAAAGCGTCAAACTCACGAACACACGCACAAACGACAATGAAATGCACAGCGAACGTCTCTCAACAAAAAACCGGAATTCACCGGCACGCCAAGCCGACAGGACAAGTATTAGGGTGCCACTAGATACGTATCGAATAAATTGATCGATGCGAAGCTTCATATCAGAGGCAGATATATATATATGTTTTATGGTAAGTTCCATGTGAAACGTTTAGTGTAGAAAAATACACTTAAAAATACTTACATATAGGTATATTCTTACAATGTAAAGAATGCAGTTATAAGAGGGCAACAGTTGTCTCACTTTTTGTTTGAATAAAGTTACATAAAAGAGAACTCGGCTCTAAATAATAGAGAATTTCAGTCAATCATTAATTTATTTAGCACTAGTTTTGTGTTTCAGGACGTTAAATGTGTTTATTTTATAGTATATAGAATCATTTTAAGTATATTTTTTGTCCTACCCTAATTGAAATTTTCTGGCAGGGCAGATTTTACAGTTACTCATATAAATCGATCTGTTGCTCACATTCGATTTTTCTAGTGACAAATAAGATACAAAACAAACTTAAAATTGCAAAATTTTAATTAGAAAGGGCAGAGCAAAATTCGTACGGCAATTAAGTCCGTCACATATGTGAGTGCATCATCTTATCAACACTCGCATAATTTGCATATGAAGTAATATAAAAACAATATTATCGAGGAATTTCACGAATCGTAAATTTAATCACCACAGCTAATTGCTCATAAAATCAGAATGCGCATGGCCATTTCTAATTGTTCAGCGAACATAAAAAAAGTAATAATGATTTAATTCAGCGTTAATTATGTTTGTGGTATGTAAAATAAAAATATAACATTTAAATTTAACTGGCAATTTGTGTAAGAGTTTAGTTATTGCCAGCTAGGACCAATGGGTATGTTCCTATCTTGAACTCAAACAAATCACTGATAAATGAAGCGATTTGATCTATGGTAGGTCATGAAAACAAGTGAGAATTTCAACTGTAAGGCTTTGTGAACACCTCTGTATATTTCTTCTCCGGTTGAGTACTGAATCTGTTGCAGTTGCATAAAATTCCACTTACCTCGATGAGGGTTATATAGTGGATATAAAAAAAATGTCGATAACCTTAATGAATACCTTGTCAATTAAATTGTGAAGTGTGGTTTTGTTTGTCATTACCTGTAAATTATTATAATTCCACAAGTATTTTCACATTTTTACTTGTGTAATAACGAAATATTTTATGGTTTAAAAATTATATGTATATGATGTGACAAGTTATTGATGTTGAAAATGTTTGCAATACAGATGCAAGTGAAATTATCGAAAATAAATTAGGTTTTTTTAGTTTTTTATATTAACGAAACCTTCTGCCCGGTAGTTTTTTGTTTGTCAAGAAATTCAAGATATTCAATTTCGGTTTATACAAGTACTATACATTTTTTTAGATATTATTATTTCAAATTTGATAAAAATAATTTAATACATAATCTGATGACCATTGACATAGAAGATAGAAGAGCAACGTTCTGAAGGTCAATTATCAGCACAAAAATTTCTGAAACAATATATTAAAACTACATTTTATCTGCTACTTTAATTAAGTACGAAGATAACAGTGGCTTAAGAATTGTTTGAAATCTATTGTACATGTCAAAGTACAGTGAACAGAATTTTAACTACACTGATAAAAATTGTGAAAATTGACATAGGATTTTTACATGTCTGTAATGGCTTTTATATACGAAAAATATAAATGAATTGAACATACATGATGCATAGTGAAAAATTGATCGTTTGAGTGTATAGGTATTTTCTTTTTGCCTTACCTTTTACGTTTTTACTATATTTGATGTTAATATACAAATAAAAGTGTAAATTTCATGACCTGACAACCAATCAGATTAATCACGTGATGATCCGATGTGGTGTTACCGCGCATGTGTAGAGAACTGTTCTAATTGTTCAGTAGGCATGCTTATATTCATTTGTGGCGTGATAATACAGCTCAATGTTTTAACTACCGAAATATAATGTTATACAAAATACTGAGGTAAGTAAATAATATGACTTTTGTAAATTATATAAACCTATCGGTATATTTTCATTTAAAGTTATTGGAGTATGAGAAACATCAATAATAACTGTATTGAACTTTGTCCAACCTTTACACATAGACATCCAGGTTATAGCTTACCATTTAAGATATATTTTACTTGTTTTACTTTGATTATATTTTGTTTTTAGTTTAATGTTCTCAAGAAGGGACCATTGCTCTCGAAATGGTTCAAAGAATCCACCTCAAAATGCACCTAGACGCGAGAACTAGGGCAAAATATCCAACCAGAAAAAGTCTTTATTTAAATGAAAATCTCAGAAAGTACATGAAGAATGTTTTTCATTATACCTAATTATTTTAAATTAGGTCAATTTTCTAAGAACATATTTTATTTGTCTTAGAATGTTGCTTATTAGTAGTTACTCAAACTTTATACGATTTTCGAGTATATGAAGACATAACTAGTTGATAGTATATAATAGCTCTTTTATAAATTTAAACATTGAAGGACAAATACGCCACTGAAAAAAGGGTGTGTAAAATTAAATATATACTTTGTCCTTTAAATAAGTAAGGAGGTTTTTTACAGATTGCTTTATATATGCATATTTTTTTAATTTTTACTGACTTCGTTAATTTAAATTTGCTATTCCAAGTTTTACACTATATTATTTTAAGAAAGCTAATTAATTAGTTTAAATAATATTTTGTATTATTTATCGCTAATAGGATAATTCAAAACTGTATATTTTACTGTATAAAGAGTATGTGTCATTATTAAATAATATTAATAAATCTTAAATTTATTTAAAGTTATTTTAAATAAAGTTTAAAATTTATTATTATTAAGGTAAGTCGTAACCTATCTTGAAAAAATATTTAAGTACGTAAAAAATATTACATAATAATATTTTTTCCTGTTTCTTAGTAAAATACACTTTAGGTGTCGTAAGTATACATACATATATCGATAATATAAATTTACATTTTGAGTAAATTGCACAAAAAGTATAAAATTACATGTTTAATGTAACTTTGTTTATATGATGTATTTTTGTATTACCTGTTGTGGTGTCAGACTAACCAATGATCTAATATGTAATTTTATATAAAATTGTTATGAGTGTACTATTATTTATCTGGTGCATCCAAAATGTGGATGACATCTATTTCTTTTTATTTCATTTTAGAACAATTTTGTGAATTTTCATGATATTGTTTCCTGTGTGTAAATATGTGTTTGATAATCAGAATAGTTGTCATAGAACTTTTAAAAGGAAAAGAATTTATATAAGTCGCAAAATATTCGCATCAGTTAGCACCTACTATCACAAGTAGGTATTTTAAGAATAAAAATAATTGTTTTCAGAACCAAATCTTTTGATTTAATAATGAAATATCCAATTCCTCTTATTCCTAAATTAATTTGTATCGCCAATCTTGCTTGCTTGACAAATTAATGTTACAATTTAACGCGCATTGAGATAAAATATTTGTTTTATTGAGAACAAGATTGGACATTTTAATTTTCCATTATACCATTTTTACTCAAAATCAAGCAAGACCAAATTATCGATATATGAAGAATAAAAAATATTCATAATGAAATTTTCGAATTATTGTAGAAAAATAATTTTTTTATAATGGCATTTTTGGCTCAGGCTATGTCCCATTCTCATTAGAACACCCTGTATAAGCCTATTTGACAAATTATTAGTTTCCAAAGTTCTATTCATTTGCCAAATTATAGACTACCAAGCAGATTATTCCACATTAGACAGGCTCTTTTGATTTTGGGTACGGGAAACGGCAAATTCAATGCAATTCCGCAAAATTAAATCGGAATGCTATTGATCACGGCTTACATAACAATGCATAGAGGAAATAGAATAGAGGAAATGAACGCAAACAATTATTGTCACTTCATTACATTGCTTCAGTAACTCTGGTTCAAGTACGTTGTTTCAAGTTGTACAGTATTGAACGAAAATAGAGAATAACTTACTTTTACTTTTATCTATTGACAATTTAACCGCAAAATTTCTGTTTGCGGTTAAGGTCGTTCCAATTTGATAACAGTCTGACTTTCTGTTTTAGTTGTTCCTGAAAGTAATGATATTATACACAGTGACAGAATAGATTTATAGGATTATAACCGATTAAAGTGTTTTGAAAACTAAAGTTACTGAAGAAAATAACTTCTTCCAAAATTAATTATCTAATTATTAATTTTACATTAATTAGATGGTTCTTGTGGCGGCCAAATAAATTTATAGAAAACAGATTTATTATTTGCAGGTTCTCGGATATATACTTAAAATTAAAACAATATCAGCTTGACGTTTTTATGAAAGAAGTAAGTAATTTTAGGTAGTTACTTATTTAACTTTTACTTATAGTAATAGGTAATGATTAATAAACAAATTTACTTGTTATATCATTAGATAAAGTACTTAAAATGCAACATAAAACACCGAAACTAATTAAATTTAATTTTTAGAATTGTTTTACAACAATGAACAAAATTGACCAAAAATTGTTTTACATACTTCTATGAATACTAAAAAAATTTGTTAAGAATAATACAACTAAGATATGCGAATGATATTATTGATATTTCAAAATCAACGTAAAAAAACTTCAGTAAATTTTCACTCAAAATCAACATAGTTTTTTGTAAACATCCACACTCAATTATGTTGAAATAAGAACACTTTTCGTTGAACAATGTTCACTCAACTATTTGTTAGCTAAATAAATATTATAATGACAACATTCGATAACTTTTAAGTCAGCTTGCTAAATTATGTGTGTCATATTGGTATCCTTATAGCATCCTCATTGGTACATAGTAATCAAAATCAACTCATAATGACAACCAAATAACTAAGTAAATGTATTTGTTGTCTGACAGCAAACACAGCTTTGTGTTCCCCAACTCAAAAATGTGTAATATTAACAACAAATGGAGTGATGTTTCCATAGTTTGTTCCCATTCTCATGTATATTAATTCTAATTGTGTTGTTAAGTTCCTTTACTACTTTTTCCTGGGTATATAATTTTATCTTTATTTTTGTTCCATACATGTTAAAGAATACATCCGCGTAATATTATCATTAATAAATGGAAAATCCTTGAATATTGCTGCTAAAACACTGAACTCAAATTACATAACATTCTTTTCATTGCAAGGATATTGGAAAAATTACTGTTTATTTTTACCTGTTCCGTAATTTGCAAATTTATGAATGTATAATTTTTCTCATTAAAAGTTTAATAATAAATAACTAGGAAGTGGTTAAATACATTATTTTTTTTGGGCGTAGTTAGCTTAGATAGTGAATTTAACAAAGTTAGAAAATATGCAGTGTAATAAATTATATGCGAGTAAAAGTTTTAGGCAGATATTTGTATATAGTCATTGTCATTAAGATGTGACAGTAATTTTATATTATATTGTACGTATATAACGTTAACATTAGCTTCATTAAAATAGGTACTCGAAGGTTGTTTCAGACATTAAAAATATATTTATCATAATTTAATAGTACTTTGTCACTATATGAACAACTGAGCAAATTACGCAATGCAGCACTAGTTATTCTAAACATTACCAAATTTATTTAAAAAAATCAATTCCGACAATTCTCGTATATTTATGTAAATTCACTCAAATATTCAAAACAGTGACTATTTATTTCATTCACATTAAAGTAACATACCGCATATGTTATGTAAAATTAGCTTATTTCAAATAAATAGTACATTATACACATTTAAATGAAAACAAAATAATATTATTGCATCAGAATGTCATTCATACATATTCATTCTACTGCTTTGCATGACATTCGTTCCGTTTGTAGTGTTATGGGAAAGGACATCTAGGAAGGATATTTAAGAAGAACAAAAATGGAACTAATAACAATATAACTATTTATACGTATTTTGTAATTTAGAATTTTGGAAATTCACCTTAAATATTAAAACAACTTTTTTTTCAATCTCCAATCTCCAACACCTGTATAAGTTGTTCGAAAACATTTTTCCAGGTATACTGCCTTTTCAGTATGCTTATGAGAAAGTTGCTTAGAATTTCAGATGTGGCATTATACCAAATAAGAAAAAGTTACTCAGAATTAGACATCTATTAAGGCTGATTCCGATAAAGCTAATGAAAATTAAAAATATATATTCTCTTTTCTATGAAATCGAATGCATTATGGGATGTTAAACTAGATAACCGTTCTTTAGAAATAGTGTTTTAAAAATCGTGTACCACTGTTCTACTTGCAACAATGAGACAAGCATAAAATATTTTTATATAATGAATATCCTTAAGAGTTATTTAAAAAATCAGCGGTCTAAAGAGGCTGGTTGCTTCTGGTTGACGTATTTGTATGTCAATATAGCGAATCTTTACTTCCAAGTAAATAAATATGTGGTCCAAGTTTCACCAGTCTACGTCAAACATCCTCAGACAGGCTGGGCCATTAGTGTGAGAAAGTGCAATAACTCCCTTGTTATTTATAATACAGAAGAAAAGTTTATATAAAAGTAGAACAGGATTAAGAAACCTAAACTACAAAATTAATTTGAAACATACAGGGCGATGAGTAAAAACGGGACACGCCAAATATAACATTTTTAAAATGGAACAACCTGTGTATTTTTAAAAAGTTGGATTTCTGAGATAATTCTATATATGGCAATATAAACAGTTTAACATTTTAGTGCGGGGTTGCCAAGTTACGTAGAAAATTCTTCGAATTTTGGAAAAAACATGACCTCGAAGTTATATTAACTTTCAACAACTAGAACCTGGAGCGAAAATATTTGACAGAGTTATAGGCAAATGTTCGACAACGGCTCCTATATTAGCTAATATCGATATTTTATACAGGGCATTTTTTATAAGATGATCATTTTCAGAAAGTGCAAACTCGATTTTCTAAAATTTTTCAAATGGAAAACACCCTGTATGTTATTGTTCTATTTTATTTGTATATCGCTCCACTTCAGCTTTTATTAAGCATGTTCTATACTTAAAAGTGTTAGCTATCAAGATATAGTAACATTTCTGAAAAAACTTTATTATTTTCGGTAGCACGAGATGGCTTTGGAAAAAACTGACACATTGTGTCAACTTGTCAGTTCATAATTTATCATTCCATTTTGCATTCATTTTATTAGTTACCTAATATTTATTAGTTGGTATTCTATAAAATATTGAAATAAAATTTGGAATTATACTACATATTTGTTTATAAAAAAACCTTAATACAACAACAAAACAAGTAACAAGGGAGTTATTCTACTTTCTCACACTAATGTCCTACCCTGTATTTCAGAAAATTAATATTTTTTCTAATTTTAATTTCATGTGTTTAGAAAACGAAGCCAACTACGATATGGTCAACATTCATATAAAACTTTCTTTAAAATAACTAACTTTATTTTCTAGTGAAGTTTCCAAGCTAAAACCTGGCCCTGTTAAAAACATAATATACGAGTACATTCTATTGACATACTGATTATGTTTGTACAATCAATTTTAAAACGTAGGGTACGATTTTCCGTAATAAACTTGTCCACAGAAGGTGGTGAAAATGGCCACCATCGACTAATTTTTTTCAAATCACTAAGGTTGCATAGGAAAAAACGAGAAAAAACTACATCTCAAGAGCGAAATGAGAATGGACGACAGAGCATTTCCCCTTAAACGATGGTACATGTTATATGAAACATTTTGTGTGTCGTGATGTGACGAAGCAAACGACTATTCGGAAATGTAATAAATAAAATTTTGAATTAAACCACGGTGGGTAGGTATTATGCAAAAATTCATCTTAGCGGTAAATTTGCAAATTTTTTATTTATCTAAATATTTTATACGGTTTCACAAATTAAAAGAATTGCAGTATCTTTTTTTATCAATCGCCAATTTGAAATTACTTAAATATAATTGAGATACGGGATGCCCCGATTTATAGGTGCATGTACCGTTAACATACCTAGTGAGCAAAAACAAATACAGTATACAAATATTTTTTTATTAAATAGATCCTAGGAACGCATAAATTTAGAAAATTCATAGAAACCGTAAATTCTAAGTCTGCCACGGTCTACGGTCTGCCAATAATTAAAAAATTGTATTACGGATATTTTTTCCAAAATTGATTTCGAAATTTGCGTACAAAATATTTACATATAGGAAACTTGGTATCTATATTTTTATATATGACAATTATCACATTATAACTTTTAATCATTCAATTTTTTTAATTACTGTCGAAAAAGAGCCATTTTTCATGATTTTTTCAAAAAATTTACTGTTTCTTGTTAATCGTTAATAGTAAAAAAATCGCAGCAGGCCAAGCCGAGGGGTATAGTATGGTGTTTTTAGATTCCGAATAACAAATTGCCAGTACATTTAATTTCAAATGACTTCAAAAGTTTTTTCTTTATTTTTATAAATACCTACACAATAAATAAAGAAAACTATGCCACAAACAAATAACTTCAGACAATGACTTCAGAAGTTATATTATTATTTTAATAGTTTTAACGCGAAATTAAGTCAATAATTTTGTACAGCTTTTTTATGCTTCTCGATGGCGAGAAACTATAATCAAACTATTCTCAGTCAAATTCGGCATTTTTTATGGGTTTCACATATTTCCGAAGCTCGATTATCTAGAAAATTCTCGATTTCTTTATTCATTTATGATATACTGGGCGTTTTTAATTTTTTATGATTTTGAATAACTCTTTTGTTTGTAAATATTTGATTTTTGTTAATAGATTTTTATGCAGTTTGTTTAATTATTACTATTTATTTTTTTAAACCTATTCGAAATCTGCTTAAAATTTTCTTTCAAATTATGTAACAAACACGATATTTATACAAAAAAATATTTTCATAAAATGAAATCGCTGAATGGTATCATAAAACAGTTAAATTACAATTTTTGTATAAATATTTTATATAATAAATGATATGAAAAGAAATTTAAACATGGATATCAAAAAACGAAGTATATTAGAAAGTTTGAGTTATAATTGAAAAACTGGATGTTATAGAAATATGTTGCGTACGTCACTGAATTTTATGTAAAAACCTGCATGAAAAAAACCTCTTTCCAAATATTTTTACATGCAAAAAAGTTATTCAACTATCATTAAAATAGTCACGTATTTTTTTCTCGAAATAGTGACTGCTCCGTACTTTTTGTCTATCTATCTCCTAGGAATATTTGAAAATCCCTCCAAAGTGTCGAATTGGCCCACCCTGTACAGGAAACGGCCGCTTTCCAGAAAAGTAAATAAACCATTCACGGATTCCAGAATCCGCCGGGCTAATAAAAACTTGACTGACCTGAATCGCTGAAAGCCTAGTTACGATCGAAGATGATTTCTCCCGGGCAACACTGAAGAACAGCACACATATCTCGATGCACTTTCGCTTACGGAAAACACCGGCCGGCCAAATGTATCGGTAATGGTAATCCGTGAATTCAAATGAGTTTTGAGTCCGGGCAACCACTTGATTCAGTTTAGTACGGGCTCCCACCATCCGGTACGTCTAAACGTCACCTCGCCAGACCCCCTACCTGACAGGTATCATCGCCGACATTGAACTTATGTAATGTTTATTGGAGTCGTTATGTAAGGTTCGATGGTAGCTGCTGTGAAGGGTAAATGATACATTTCAGTCTAGGGATTCTGAAAAATCCGGAGACACGGGAATCTCCAGTTACAAATAGTACCCCCTGTTAACTTATTCATTAAACTGGTTATGAGTACATTACTGGACTTTGATGTGGTATCAATCATACAGGGCGTTTTTAGAAGTGGTGATGACTGACCATTTATATCAAAAAGAACTAGTATAAGTAATATACAGTTTTTTTTTACCACACCGAGAGACATATGCTTAGTCCATTGAAAAGGTACATTTGGGGTTGCAAAAGTCAGAGCACGCAATTTTATTTTTTGAATGTCAAGAAGGGGTTAATGTAAAGTTAAATCCATGTTTGTGGGGACGCATCCCTTGTGCATCGGCCGCCATCTTGTAAAAAGGGCTTCCAATGGTTTTTACTACTACTTACTATATCGGGCAAACTATTCGTCGTACAGAAAATTTGTAAATGCATTTTTTGTTGCAAATTAAATTCTCTACAAATTTGGTAGCGTAACTTTTAGTCGTGGAACCAAAAATAACAAAGTTATTAACGAAAATAGATAAAAATTTGGGAACGAATTTTCTTTTGTTTGTTATAACTTTTTTTGTGGTCATTTTACAAAAAAATACATCAGAGCATTTTGATAGAGGGGGTTTCAAGGAATAATTTCCATTACAAACTTTTTTCAAATTTTATTTATTTATTAGGGTTTTACAGCGATGCGAAACTTACACTATTCTCCAGTACTAGTAAGTATACATTAATATGAATGATTAGGCATTAGGAAGTGCCCTTCAAAGTTTTCTTCCAGTTGTGCTACCACGTGCGTGCGTGACGTATTTAATTGTAAAAGGTATTTTGAGTTTTGTGGACACTATTTTGAATTTTGTGGACAAGAGGTGGGTTTCAGTGTCGACCAAGCAGAATCTGATGCAGATACCCTCATCGTTCGCTCCGCTCTTGCTGCATCCCAATCGTTCGACTCAGTCACTATTGTCGTCGAAGATATCGACTATCGGTCGATAGCCGCACGGTTTAAGGCGTCAGTACTTAAATCGATGTGTGCTATCTGCCCGGGTTTCGAATCCCGCGGCCAGTAGACCGTAGATTAGCTATGCTCACACGAAGGATTGGCAGCCTCTGTGCAGGTATGGTATTGTGGAAGAATGTTGGATTGGATCAATGTGAGAGATTGACAGCGATTGGCATTTGACCACCCCCCTAATTAATGAGGTTTTCCAGGTTTCCCTCATTCCTGCACTGAATGGTGGTTAGGGCCTACCAACATAAGCCGTTCCTGGGCGCAAATGCGGCCTGCTTAATAATAATATGCCGCCTCCTCACCCGCACAAGTCTCCGACTTCTGGGCTAATTCTCGTAGTTGGAATGAGGAGTAGAGATATTATTATTATTCTTGTCTTGCTCACAGGATTTGGAGGAACACTTCAAATGTATTTTTTTTTAACCATCAAAAGGACGTACAGCCGAACAATTATATTGTCCGTCAATTTTTATGTACGGAGACGTCATTGTGGATAATCTGTTTGTTTCTCCATGCCTTCTCAGGATGTGACACGATTTCAGCAGCTTACAACATCGGTAAAATGAAATTTCTCACAACCCTGGAGACACGTCCTGAGTTAGCTAGTGGAACAGCGTTATTCCTCAATGAGAGAGTCCCCTACTTTGCTCACTGCCGTTGGCGAACCTTTTTTCATCTCTTTATATGGTAGCAATAAAGATGATGATTCTCTTGACAGTCTTAGATATAAACGATTCGCCAAGTCAGTGACAAAGAATACATTTAATTTGTCTTCACTTCATCCAACACAAGACACAGCCCGCTTGCACAGCCTCCGAGTCTATCATCAGGTCCAGTCGTGGCTCGGAAATTACAACGACCCTCAACACTGGGTCTGAAAAAAGTATGAATAAATATTGGTGCCTGTTCAAAGTTCAAAACCTCCAGCATCCCCTGAGCTTCTAAAGTTAATATTCTGCCGATGCAAAGGAAACTGTGGAGCAATGTGTGGATGTCGGAAGGCAGGCCTCAAATGTTCTGCAGTTTGGCTGAATTGTTCTGGGGAGACATGCAGCAACATAATGGAGATATCAAAATTGATCGAGGAGAATGATTTTGAAGATGAACTGCCAACAATGACGCCACTTCATTCTCCATCCGTTCTCAACAATTCAATATCGGAAGCTCAACCAGATCCTGAGTCGCAGCCTGGCCCGTCAAAGAGACTGAGGACACAGTAGATTGGGAAATATATTTCGATATTTTTAATTACACTAATTATTGTCAGCTAGAAAATGTCCGTGGATTCTGCCTACTAGGGATACGACGTAAAAAAAACGCGCCACCAGACTCTACCTCGTAGGGGGTTGGGAAAAGAGTCAATAACTAATTAACAACATTGCAATGTCAATCATTAAAATGTTTCTTATAAAAGATTAGCGAAAACTATGCCTAATCATTCATATTAATGTATACTTACTAGTACTGGAGAATAGTGTAAGTTTCTCATCGCTGTAAAACCCTAATAAATAAATAAAATTTGATAAAAGTGTGTAATGGAAATTATTCCTTGAAAACCCCTCTATCAAAATGCTCTGATGTAATTTTTTTGTAAAATGACCAGAAAAAAAGTTATTACAACCAAAAGAAAATTCGTTCCAAAATTTGTATCTATTTTCGTTAATAACTTTGTTATTTTTAGTTCTACGACTAAAAGTTACGCTACCAAATTTATAGAGAATTTAATTTGCAACAAAAAATGTATTTACATATTTTCTGTGCGACGAATAGTTTGCCCGATATAGTAAGTAGTAGTATAAAAACCATTCGCAGCCCTTTTTACAAGATGGCGGCCGATGCACAAGGGCTGTGACCCCACAAACTGGATTTAACTTTACACTAACCCCCTCTTGACATCTAAAAAATAAAATTGAGTGCTCTGACTTTTGCACGCTAAGCCCAAAAAAATGTAACATTTCAATGGACTAGCTTGTCATAAACAGAAATTGATTAACCAGTGATATCAAAGTTTAGATATGCAAAATATATCTATTAAATCTTCTGCATATCTTGGCTTGATATCAAAAAATCTAGACAGGTGTGCAAAAGGCATCTTAATTGACAAGAGTCTTACCTGATAATATTGCAGCAAACAATTATTTTACAGATATATGTTGTTTATCTAGATTTTTGGTATCAAAGAACATTGCTTGACTTCAGTTGACAATTACATTTAAAGTAAAGTAAAAGTACAAGAACTAGTAATAAAGTATTGTAATAGAATGATTGAGGTAAATATTTTAAAATATAAAAGAGAACAGTAAATTTAGTAATTTGAAATTGGTGAAAATTGATGTAAAATAAATAATAGATTTGAATAATGTATTGTACAGTAAGTCCAATACTAAAATAAAATTATACTGTTATAGTGAAATAACCAGATAGAAGTCAACATAAATATAAACCCAGTAGAAGGAAAAGGCATAACAATAAATGGGACTAACCCAGAAGATAAAAATCCCAGGAAAGGAGATGACAGGTGTCAATTAAGGACTGTGAGTGTACTAGCAGGAATCAGAACGAGTTGAGGTGGACTAGCAGGTACGAGAAAGAATATCAGGCGATCAAGGACCGGAGGAGATAAAGGAATCAGAACGAGTTGAAGTGGACGAGCAGGTACTAGAAAGAATAGCAGGCGATCAAGGGCCGGAGGAGATAAATTAGTGTCGGATAGTGTTGCAAGTTATAAACTAAGAATATTAATTAGACTTGTGCAAAATTTAATTCCAAACATTCATACTTCAAACGTTATACAATAGTTTATGGTATAATTTTCAGTCATAGATGAGGCATTGACGTAGGTAGATTAGAATCACTTCTATTAGAGAAAGCATTGTTTGAACACTAAAAAATAAATTGTGGAAACTAATCACATACAATTTTTTATTTAAATTTAAAATATAATTGAATAGTAAAAATTTAATTATTTGAAATTAATTTTTAAGAGATATAGTAATTGAAATTCTAGTAATTTTCATTTTCTTTTCAAGAACATTATCTAAATTTATTTGTTGAAATAAAATTTTAAAACGAAACTTCAAATCTTAGAACCGCATCCTCAGATAAGATATATCATGTTCTAAAAGTATAATTGCTCTTAATTCAATCTGGTATAATAACAAGAAATTTCTCTGTAAATATAACAAATAAAATCCAAACTATATTTCAATTATTTGCTCGTGTTAATTGGTGCCCAAATAAATTAGGAGATCCAGAAGAAGCAGTGAAGCAGAATAAGATAGCAAAGATAAGGAACTTATCAACAGTTGTACATAAGGAAATTATCACACTATATATTTCCAAAAAAATCATATTGTCAACACTTTGGACATTACCTATCGTTGCAATAGTCCGTTTTCTAAAGGCACGCAGTTTTGTTCTATTAATTATACAGTGTAGAACAGCGAAATGGAATAAATCCAGTATCTCAATTATTATTGTGCATATTCATAAAAAAAATTCCGATGTTGGATTCTGAAATGACGGAAAACTTTCCTCCCTAAATTCAAGCTCCTTTGAGTGACAGTTGTATTATATTTAAATAGGAAGTAGAGGCTTTTGATATCTCATTTGGAAGGCCTTTTCAATCTTTATTCAAAAATATTATGGTTTTAATATTTATTGAAAAAATTTACAGTAAAACAAAATATATCTGCCAGGCGAAATTCGCTACAGCAATATAGAAAAAACTTAATTTTAACGTAGATGTTCCAAATAGTTCCTTGAGTTTTTTGGCAGCATCCTAGTCATAAATAAAAATGTATTTTAACGTTTCCTACATCTGAGGCGTGACCGACTTAACCGCAACCGTTATTTTTCTTCTCAAGTCAGTTATATCGCGTGGCTTAATTTTGTATATGATACTTTTCACATAGCCTCATAGAAAGAAATCTAAGGGTGTAATCAGGTGAACGTGCTGGCCATTCCAGTGATCCTCGTCTCTCTATCCACCGATTTGGAAATGTTAAATCGATGTATTGCCGGACATTGATTCGGTAATGTGGTGGTGCTCCATCCTGCTACAATCATATCACATCATCTGGAACTGGTGGGTTTGCTTTAGCAGGATATAAGTTTGACAAAGTTGGCACGACAATATTTTGAAGTAGAAGTAAATATATCTGCATTCAAGTTGCCATCAATGAAAAAGGGACCGATGACATGGTCTCCAATTATGTATACCCGCCCAAACATTAACCTTTTCAGGGTTTTTCGTTCGTAATTCTCTTATCCAGTGAGGATTTTCATTGGCCCAGTTTTGACAATTAACATGGCTGTAAAGAGTAAGAGTGGATTTGTCAGAAAACAAAACATTTTCTAATTGGATAACATTGTTATCTAACCTTTACACCACTTGTTTACAAAAATACGTTCTTCTATCAAAATCGCCCTCAAGCTCCTGAGTTGGAATCGGTTTATAGGAATGCATTTTATTTTCTTTTAACACAAGAATAATCAATGAGCTAATTGTCGTCTTGAACTATGTGGGTTTTCTTCAAACTCTAGCAGAACATCTAATTTGGTAGCGTTACTCATTGCATTTGAGGCTTCTTTTTTTATCTGCAGTACATATTCATTTTCGCGAAAGTGCTTTTCAATTTTGCTAATTATATCTTGGGGCATAGGCGGCAAATCAGGAAATTTTTCTTCAAATAGGCGGGCAACTTCGGTTTGTGATCGCATTCTATCTCTGCAGCCAATCATCTGTATAATTGTTACCTATTTTATGCGTTTCTGATAAATAAACGAAATTTAGGAATTGCAGGCAGCAAAACTCAAACAATACGCAAAACACTAACAACTATTTATTGCTGCCAATTAAATAGCAAGTAGCTACGCGTTTTCAATAAAACTGTCGATTATTATGTCTTCTTTTTTAGTTTTTAGATAATGTTGAAAAAGAACAAGCACATGTTTTTGTTTGTTGCAACGAATTTTATCAAGTTGACCGCTAATTTTTGCAATAAATATTAAAACCATATAATTTTTTAATAGAGAATGAAAAAACCTCGCTTCGCTCGTGCGACTTTTCCTCACTCGTCACACAATGTACTATTTTATATTGCAGGATGTTATTTCAGAATCGAAAATCGACGTGTCTCGGGATTTTTTACAACTATGCACAAATAAAGATACGTACTGAGTGTATTCTATTTGACTATTCCACACTGTGTTGATTGTTTAAGACTTCTGACCAATGATATGAATTAGATGATGAGTATGTACCAAATGTTGCATCAGTTAATGTATATACTTGCGAAGCTTATAATTTATTCTAACCGAAAGTTAGTTCGAGTTCTATACTAACGGCGTGTGTTTCCACAAGCAACGGGATGCGGTTCGTTGTGGTCTGGTTTATTTCGAACCAGAGCTGTCAAACCGGCATGTGGTGTAATTATAATTAACAAGTGTTGCAAAAACGATTGAAAAGACATGTAGATATTTGACTTGTGTGTGCTTGTAGAGAAGTTTGGTCAAAAGGCCACAGTCCATTTCCCAGGTTCGCTAAACTACACGCTGTATAATCGTGTAAACCTACCACTTAAGATATTTTTAACAAAATTTTCGTCGCTCTGTACAAAAACCATCTTTTATACTAATTTCCAACTACAATTTCATTGACATTTTGAATGCTACTTCCGTATATGTCTATTACTCACTTTGTGTAGGTAAATTTTTATTGTCTTTTACTTTTCTCTTTTCGTAAATTCTGGAGATATGTCGATTTTCTAGATAAATCGCTAGAAAATGTATGATTCACGCCATTTTGGTTTCTTTGAAATATTAAAAAAGACATAAAATTTTTAATGTAGTATGACAAATTATTATAGCATGATAAAAAGGTGTTAAAGCATTTGGCCTTCATTGGCTAAATTGTCTTTCATCAAATTTAATTCCTTCCGTTTGTTTATAATTGTTCTAATTGTTAACTACAGGTATTGTAATGGTCAAGAAACATAAATATAATAGATTTGTATATTACATTACCTCGAGAATTTAATTTAACATTTTAAAATATAAATCATTATTTATCGAATACTATCGAAACAAATAAAGTATACCATTTTTATGTCAAAAGGTTAGGAAAACAAAAATATTTAGTCAAATTTCTTATAAAGTGTAGCACAAAAAAGTTGGAAGCATTCAAATCAAAATAAAGGCTCGTATGTGGCGCCCTCTACAAAATGCGAAAAAACGGTGGGCAAATTTATAATCCTCATCCCGAAAAAAAACCCATATACGAAATTTCGTCAAAATATTATGAGTGTGGCAAAAGGTATTGCAAAAAAAATGCAAATAAAATTTAACTTTAACACCCTGTAACTCCGTTAATAATCAGTTTTGGAAAAAATGTTATAGAAAGAGGTAGCATTTATTTTCGGTCTAGAATTATTCCCTGATTTTTTTGCTCATCATTTCCGGACACGCTGTATAAAATTACAGAAAAGAAAACTGCGAATGAAGATCATATATTTAATCGTGTTTGTGGATCATCTCTTTTAGAATCATTTATATGCAATACATTTTTGCAGTTTCTAGTAAGTACAATTTATTGAAATCAGTGTTCCGTAAAAATATGTATGTAATAAATGAGCTCATTTCAAATTTTTCGTGGGAAACATCCATCTCGCATTGCAATTTTAACTTTTGGTCAGTCAGCAGCATTGTCTTTGGAATGCAGCGGCTTCATGGGTTGTGCAGCAGTGCCTGCATGTATTTGGTTTTTTGCTTCAGGTCAACGCAAGAGTATTGGAAAGTTGATGAGTTCGTAGCGGTACTGCCCATTGCGATTTCTGCAGTTTTCTCCACAGAACGCTGCTCTGACCCATTATTTTACACGTCTGTACGTAAATTACTACCAAACTTTGTTATAAAAAAATAATATTGTAAATGTCATTATTTTAAATGACATTATCTATTAAAACGTAATTTAAATTTTTGTAAGAAACTTACTTCCCATTTATGTAGATGTTAAATAACTCCAGTCCCTAATATTTTGAAAACACTTAACAATGTTTTGTTTAATTTGTAATCGTATAATTAACAAATATTGTAAGAAGAATTTAAAACGGACCATAGTAATACTCCATTTTACAACGATACAAAATAATTTTATATAGTAAAAAAATTGTGTTTTGCATGAATTAATGTGGGTAACTGTTTTTAGGGAGACACTGACATTAAATATGACCATTTCTTTGTTCATCTGAATAGTTGCAACCTAGGAAAAAATCAAATTAATCGAACTAATCCTTGCAGAGTCAAAAGGATCAACCAAGAATTGTTTTTATAGTATACAATTATTATTGGTGGAAGAATGAGTTTAATCAGTTTTTAATTTTTTTCAAAAGGGCAAAATTTGAAGAAAAAGTAACCAGTGAAATTGAAACTGTAAAGAGTCTGCGTTTTAGGTTATGTTAAAGATATTATTCAAATTAAATCATTTTTCTTTTTTCTAAGAGATATCTAACTCTGAACAAGATAAGATCTTTAACTGATTATATTGTAGAGAAACATGCCCCGATTAGCACTGAATTAATCTTGCAATATCTATTAGGTAAACACTTAAGAATTGAAAACAATATATTCAAATAACTATTATTATTAATTGGAAAACATGCCCGACATATTGAAATCATTAAATAGTTTAATTTTTCAAGGAAGCAGCTTTTATTCTTGTTATTCTAGAATACTTACTGAATGACAGTACCAATATTTGTCTTTCAAGGAATATCTGATTATATTTTGAATGTAATATTCTTGAGAACAGAAGAAAATCGCAAATATCTGAGAAAATTGAAACTGTAGCCCTTACAATGCCTATATGTGTATAGATGAAAAGACAATTTGATTTTCTCTAATATGGTGCAAAAAATACAGGGTGTTCCATTTAAATTTAAAAAATGTTGTCGCTTTTAAGTTTTCAAAATGTAACATAAGCACTTAGTATAATTTTCTTCAGGTGATTTTGATAGTAGAAGAGTGCATCTTATGTTATTTGTGTGTTTGAAAAAACAAGTGAAAGCTTCCAGAACGAAGAAAAATATAAGGAATATTCGGACGCTTTCGTCTGTCAAATTTTTTACAAAATGTCGATTATCTCGAAAACGGTTAGATTTAGGTACAGGTAACATTTTTGACTTATTTTTTATTTATCTTGCTGATAATGCAATAATATATAGGGTGTTCCTTTTAAAATAACTAAGTTCTACTTCAAGTATAACCGGAAGTGTTAAGTTGATGGCATTATTTTCATTGAAGAGAGCTTATCTGATAATCCCCGTAAACAAAATTTCAGAGTTATACTAACCTTGGTTTCTCTGAAATGTTTAATAGGCCACTTACCGTGAAGAACCCCTTATAGGTATAAATATAAATGCAGTAATATGTATTTAAAAACAATGAAATTAGGTAGGTTGCAGGAGGAATGAGGCATCCTGTATGTTGGAAGGTTGTTGTAAAATATGAAGAAACTTTCACGGAATTTTTATTTGAACTTTTTTTTGTATTATTGATACTATGGAAGAACTGGTTGCTGTATACTCACTTGCTGAAAAGATTTGTAAAAAAAAGGTCTATTTTAACATACTACATTCATGCAGTGTCCTAAAATAAAACTATGTGAAAGACCAAGAGACTTTCCACACAAGAACCTTTCAGATAAAACTAGATAAACCCAGTCATATTTTAACACATGGAACTTTACCAGAAATGTTTTTGTCTTTAGAACAGAACAATATTTCAACTTTCAATAAACAGAAATGATTTAACCACTTTCATACGCTTATGGCGTTACAAAAACGTAAAAATAACGAAAATTATTAATCAAAACACTAGAATTGACTTTCCATGTTGTTTACTTTACACTCATGCTGTCAAACTATCATTTTCCGCAGAAGAGCGTTATGAAATAACAAATTACCTCGCACGTCACTCCGGCCACGGCCTTTGCCTGGGTCTGCCTCATTGCGAAGATTTTACTCACTTAAGTCACTATAACCAACATCCGCACTAGAATAATCGCGTACAAATCTCTCGGTCCAGCAGTGCAACGCGTGTCCGTCTGTACGTGTGCCCGCGATAGTGCGTAACACAAGATCTTTAATGATTAAGTCTCATGGTCCTACGAATTAGACAACTTCCTATGGATGGGACGTCATTATGTGCCCTCATTACCATCTAATTGTGGGAAATTGTCGTTGATGATGTTTTCCTAGCAATTCAAGCGAAACTTTGCTCATTTCTCTGGCATGTAGATAAGGTACCGATGCGATTGTTTTAATTAGGATTAAGATTTAACAAAATTTATTATTTTCAATACCAACATTACATATTTCTGATATGAAAAAACAATTTTTACATAATCCGTTTCAGAAATTTTTATTCAGAAACTTCAATTGGAATAGTAGATCTATTTAATTAATGAATACAAAATTGAGGGAAAAATTAATAACTTTTAAGGAAAGCAACATAATTTCGGTTTCGGCTTATTTAATTTGAACGGTGAAGGTCGGGGGACATAGTGACAAAAGGAGGAGGGTGTCCCCAGTGCTAATTTCGTTTCATAGAGTAAACGCTACATATTCCCAAAAAGCACATCAAAATTTGAAACAAACTTATAAATGCACAGAGGAGAAGTTATAAATAATGAAATAATGAATGTGTGTTTCAATACATTTAAACGTAATCCACTGAATTCTCTAAATAGTACAATAGTAAGAGAAAACGCAATTAAGCTAGTTTTCGAACAATTAACAATTAAATTATAAGTTACTTGACTGCTGTTGTATAATTTTCTCCTTTTCTGCATTTTTATATGCATCTTTTCAGTTGATCCCATGACATATGATAGTGGTATCACAAAATTTGTAATTTCATTAATATACGGAGTGTTCCAGTTTTATTGATGAAGCAATGAGGTCATAATGCTCTTCACTTTTGAGGTAGAGTGCATTAAGTTTTTCAAACAAAAAAGAAAATTTTCATTTTTTAATTTCCGAACTATCAAAGACGTCCAAACTAAATTTAGTACAGGAGATAAATGTATAAAGGGCAATATGATTAAAGAATACCAAGTAATAAATTAATCAGAAGCGTAGATATGGGTAATCAGTACCACAGTACCATTAATTAGGTAGGTCACAAAAGAAGTCAAAATATTCAGGCCCGTGTGTATAATAAAAACAAAAATTATTTTTCGATAAAACATTTATTTATGAACAAACAACGTCTATTAATAATTTTTAATATCTATGTGTCGCCGTTTCGCGGCAAACTTAATTCTTGACTGGATTTATTTAATTTTCAGGATTGTTTTCTAGTGGTAACAAACTATTTAAAGTCTCCTAATTTTTAAATTTGAACTATCTTTTCGTCTTTATTATAATATTTTATAACGCTATAAGATAATAATCTGTAATATGTGTTTGATATGTTTTGTATATCACGAATCCAATTTTCATTTTATTTATTTCATTATTGAATATACTATAAATATACCTATTATTATTGAATATAATATAAATATGTGATCAATAATACTGCGAGAATTATTTGCTACCCTTGAAGGTTTACTACTAAAATCGGTTTGACTGAAAGCAATAAAGATTCGGAGTGAATTCATTGAGTGAAATTATTGAGTACATTTTCACTCAATATCGGGCATTTTGATCATTTTACTCATTTGCGATTATATTCAAACTGAAACTGAGTAATTTCACTGAAATATAGGTACGTCTTAAATAAAATCTTCACGTAAACTCGTATTTGGTGCACTTATACCTAAATCAGAGTAAATGTCCTCATTACTGAGTGAAATTAAATGTACATATATTAATTTCGAGTAATTTGATTGGCGCCGTGAAGATGGCATTACTCATATAGGGGCTCGTTAGATGCTTCATAAAAGCGCGAGCGCCAGGAGAACCGGCCTTAGCCGGCGACGGCGGATCTCAGCTGGCGGGTCTCAACCAGGACAGGAGGAAGGAGGCCCCGCGAAGTGAACTAATTTCAACACTGTATATCCTAATTAATCATTAATGAGTGATTTATTTTTGCACTCAATATTTAGTTAATTAAAAACCAAGTCTGAATAAAAATTGACTCAATAATAGTTAAATTTAAATCATATCAAAATTTTGCAAGAGACCAATTCGATAGACAATTGAATACTTTATACGAAAATAGTGCCCGTTTGACAAAATTACCAGGGGCGTAGAAAACATTTTTCAAAAAGGGTCACGTTGACCCCGACTCTACGACACTGCTGCTCATAACATTTTGAGCAGTACATCAAACATTGGTATTAAGGTGCTAAGTACGCATAGCAAATTTGAAATAGAAATGTTCAGGCATTTTGGAATTATTGCAGACAATGTTTAATTTTATAGAAACTTTGACGCCCTGTATCTCGTTAAGGAGGCATTTGCTACCCTATGTTTATTAAGGCTTTTTGTCTTAATTTTTCATGTATTATCTACCCTAGAAGTCTGTCAGCTGTTTTTTGAATCACCCTGTATTTATTAAGTCTATTACCATTTTATTTACTACCAACAACAATCAAATCCCTATATCTAACATAAATTACTGAAGGTTTGTTGCCAAGTTAATGAAATTCCAATAACAGTGCTAATTTTTTTGCAAACTAAATGCGATATAAAAAATCAAAAACAGGGAGAATGAAATAATCACAAAAAGTAATGATGAGATCATTGTATTGTGGATATATTTAGTAGCGTGGTTCTAAAACCTTGTTATTTATTTTTACATAAAGATTAATTTGAATTTGGTTTGGTTTTTATTAATCGTAGAGTACAAAATTATTTCTGGTTAATTATTACAATTAATCTTGGTATACGAAGGCACTTTGATTAAATGCTTTAATTGAATTATCGTGTTGTGAATGACATCATACAAAACCAATAATCTTGAAACTGTAAAGTACTGAACGGTAGAAATTTTGAAGTAGATGTAGATAGGTACATACTAAAATGCTCGGCCTTACTTTAATAGTGATACAAACATATGTCCGGAAACGTTTCGTTTGGAGATACGGAGGATTACAATTGAGGAAAAAATGTTTTTTTTTTGTAAGAACAAATGAAGCAAGAATTTTATTCAAAGTTGATATGCAATTTCCATATGTGCACCCTATATTTTTTCTTCTATCCAGAAATTTTTTAAATAAGGATAATATAATAGATATATGTATATATTATATATAGATTTGTTGCTAATTAAAAATATATATATATGTATTATATTATAAAAGTAACACTTTCATTTTATTTTCACCGTTCCAAATTTTGTAGTGATATTTATTTTCCTTCATAGGTGTATTGAACTGTAGATCCCCTCGTTTTATTACTACCTCCAAGTCTGTAAAGTCCCGAAGAAAAAAATTATTTTGCATTGTTGGAGCAACTCATTTGATTACTTTGTATCAATCCCAACCACATACTTGTCATGTCTAGATGTAGATACAGCTTTTACAATAGGAATATTTCCAGGTCAATGTCGCTACATTTCTGCAAGAGGTCGAAATACTTGTAATGCAAATATATGGTCCGTTAACATCGCAATGAATTTGGGAGGTGCCCGGCCTAAGAATTTATTTTGTCAACTATCCAAAAGAAGCTTGGTTCTAATTCAAAACTTATCTACCTCTGAAATTAGTCCATTCAGTTCTGTAGTCAAAAGTGAAAGAAGATGTATACACCCTAATTATCAATCATACTATAAATAGTAAGTATAGTTATACAATACACCTCAAGAATAACAAGAATATCCCTCTTGCAATTTCTCTTGGCTTAACTTTGATGGCTCCATCCATGCTATAATGTTGAAATATTTCAAGGCAAGATTTTTTAGCTCTATTTTATACCTACACGTTTATACCTTCCTTATTTTAAATATCATGTAATGCGATCTTTAATGCAGACTCCGAAGTACATCAATCTGTTTCCATTACAATTTGATATACGATTTCGATCCATTAAATATAACCTTGACGATGGTTTCGGAAATAATCGACCTCAGAGTTTACAAATAAATTTAGAATCACGTTATCCATGAAATTTAAATATTTCAACAGACTAGATTTAATTCGCTATAAAATTAATTGAACATTTACCATAAGTTAAGATTTTTTTAACTTCTTAGTTCTTAATTTGTATTAATTGTTTAGGAAATTTCAACATGACGCCTTATGTCTGAGGATTTACCATTTAAAAACACATATATGGGTTTTCCTACTGTAACTGTAAAATAATTATATAATAAAACAGATATTTTTAGACAGCAAATAAAGAAAATTTTAGTTAAGCACGGGGTTTGCGATAACTATAAAACCAGTTTTGATTACTTTTTAAGAAATCCGGGTAGGTATGAGAAGAAAGGTAAAAATGTTAGACGCTATTGTACTCGTATATAGCACAATGACTATTAATATCAATATTTCAAGGAAAATATATTTTTTATGTAACCTTTACTGTAACTTAAATATGTCCTTTCTTTTCATTAACGTATTAAAAGTTAAGTAGCACAAGATTTTTGGTAGTGTATGTACGGAACAATGGATATTTCGAAACAGATGGATAATGTGATTTGGCACTATGCATGATGCCCAGTCAATGTGAAAAAAACTGAAAAATTGCCTCACTTTCTTCTAGCAGCGCAATAGAAAAAAAAGTTTAAGGTCATTATATTCAAGTAAATATGCAGGTTAAGTTAAATTAGGTTAGGTCAGCATATGTACACAAATTTTGTGAAGAATGTGACTATACAGAGTGTCCCGTAAGTACTTGTACAACAAAAGACCACATACCTATCCCTGAACTTCAATTAGGTTGATTTAATCCACTTACATCCAAAAAAATGTTTAATCTTTTAAATAACTCTTGATTATTTTTTAAGTTTAGGCTTCTGCGTTCAACTGACACAATCTGGTGTCATACAGAGGGTTTTTTAAAAGTTACAACTGATGTGAAAATATCGGTCCTTAATATTTTTCCGTTTATACAATACTGACAGATACTTTCATTAGCTATCTAGCTATCAGTTATTAACTGATAGCTGATAGGATTTGGATGCTTTTGTCTCTTGTATAATTTTCAATAAATGAGCGGTTTAGGTACACACATCTGATTTGACTGTATTTGTTTGTGCTTTCAGTTTGATTTTTGAAAGTGGTTGTACCTGTCAATTCTTAATGAGTATTTAATACCACAGGATGGAAAGATACACATATGACGAAATATATTCTAGTCGCCAGGTATCCAACCATCAATCCGTTGCAGATATTGAAAGACGCCTTTGCAAAAGTGGTAGTTATCCATTGATAAATGAAGATCCAGGACGTCACCGTACAATAAAAATTACAGAAATTTAAGTACAAAGGAGGAGGGTCGATTAGGTCAAAAAATTTTTTTTTATTTTGAACTAACAGTTCTAACTACAATTTGAAGCTATTCGAGGGACTTAACAACCCCAGTTTCCAGAACTAACATAAATTTATTCATTTCGGAGATATTGGGAGCGGGAGTGTTAAATGGCACACCCTGTATTCCCGCCACTGGAGCTTCTAAATTTTAGGAAAAGGCCTCAAAACTTGGACAATGTTTATATACATACATGTGTCCAACTTCAAATTACGATATTTCAATTACTAGTTTTTTAATTATTTAAAAAAAATTAAAAACATTTTTTTAAGTTTTTTTTTATCTTTTTAACGAAGCATTCTAGATAAAAACTTTATACGAAAGACTGCCCTTACAACTCACCAAAGAATACGAAGTTTCATTTTTGCAAATGCAATATGCAGATCTAGCCCACCTCTATGCATCTTCTTCTGTATACGAGCCAAAAGACGCTATATCTAACACTAGTGAAGACCTTGATTTATCAAATTTGCATAACCTGTTTTTTAAACGCCGCTAAATTTTGTAATAAATCTTTGTCACAAAGTCAAACCACATATTATTCGTGTCAATAACACCACAATTCCTATTCAGCAACAGCCAAAAAAATTTAGATTAATTTATGGATGAAACCCTTAGACATACTTACACTTGAATAAATATCTCTAAAGCCCACATGGCAGCCTGAAAATGTAATTTTTTCATAGAAGTTGTTTATGCTATTTGTTATGTTATTTTTTATGTAAGATATTAAGTTAATATTGATCACAAATAAAGTATTATTGACAAGTACTTATATTATGTCTAAGAAGTGAGGATTTATTTACGGTCCAAAAGCTACTTAAAAATTAACGCAACACCTACATAAATTAAAACAATTCTTAATTCTTTTAATTTTTGGAATAAACAACAAAAAAACTGTTAACTTCTGCCAAATGAATGAAAATCTAAGTAGTAACCAAATGTTGAAATTGAATTGAATGAAATTTAGTTGGAAATTAAATAATTGTAGTTTGGATTAAATTCAGTTTTAAAACTGGTGGAATATTAATAATTAATAAAGGCATTGGCATGCCATTATATATTTTTTTAAATAACAGTAGAATGCACAGTAAGTACGCCACTGGTGAATCAATCAACGTGAATATTGGCTCGTATATAGAACGCACTTCAATAAATATTTGTTCCACTTAAAAAATTTTTCTTTCTATTCACGAGACAATTGAAAAAAACATTTTTTTAGAAACTTGCAACACTCTGTATCTCGAAATTAAAGAGATTTGACGAATATGTTCATTACATCAAATTTATTTGTTGGAAAACCTGTACCCAAATAAATTAATCAGCTGGAACCCCGATATTATTTTAATTCTGTAATAAGTAACCCAAGACAAGCTGTCGCTTTTTATTGATCCTACAGATAACTTTATAACCCGTTTGAATAACCTCTACTTATTTGAGCTACCCAGTGTTGCAAAATATAATTTAAAATACCATAAACAAATTATGCAAATTATACCATTAGCTTAATAGTTAAGTGTAGAGTCCAACTAACTGGAAAGCACATACTTATTTAAGTTTTTTTTATATAGTTTTTTTTATTATTATTTTTAGTTAATTAATGCAGCGGAAATTTGGGTCAATGTCGAAAATAGTTAATGCACCTACTTAAATTCAATTACGTAGATACTACTCCAGTGGGTAATAATTTTGTACTTAATAAGCAAAAAGTTTTTGGACACTCAATCTTCCATTCTACAGAGTGACCCATTTGAAAGCGGGCCACCCTCATAACATTTTTATTTATGGAGCAATTTTGACGAAATTTTTTTTGAAATGTAGAGGGGGGAAAAGTGTATTTTGGGGCCAAGCCCCGTCCAGTTCTTTTTAAACTAAGGCCTACTAGATCACATTCAGAGGCTGAAAAATCCAGAATCCATATTAGCGATTTTTTTAGAAAAAATCTACGTACGCCACTGGATTCGGTGTCCCCTGAAATGGATCTGTACCAAATTTCATGGACAAATATTCAACATTAACGATTCTGCAGTTAAATTTCTGTCAAATTGTTTATTATGCATAAAGAAACTTTTTATCTAGTAACCCATGCGATAATAAATCAATCACAACAAATATTTAATAACACGTTTAATAGACAATCCTTATATCAAAATACAATGAAACAAACAGAAAAACAAACGAGAAATTAACATAAAATTTACAAAAAACGCAGTAAAATAAAATAAAATTAACACACATGAATTAACTTTAAATTCTAGATTTTTCAACTAATCTCCATTTAATTGAATGCATTTATTGTATCGTCTTTGAATGTGTGCCATAACATTAGACAATTGATGTGTTGTAATTTCAGCGCATGCCTATCTTCTTCTTTCGCGCAGTTCTTCTGCATTCATTGGACGAGTGTAGTAAACTTTTTCTTTAATGAACCCCCATAAAAAAATCTAGGAGAGGCAACATTTACAAAAATATTCATTCAATTAAATGGAGATTTAGTTGAAAATTCCAGAATTTAATTTAATTCATGTGTGTTAATTTTATTTTATTGTATTTTTTGTAAATTTTATGTTAATTTCTCGTTCATTTTTCTGTCTGTTTCATTGTATTTTGGTATAATGATGTCTATTAAACGTGTTATTAAATATTTGTTGTGATTGATTTATTATCGCATGGGTTACTAGATAAAAAGTTTCTTTATGCATAATAAACAATTTGACAGCAATTTAGCCGCAGAATCGTTAATGTTGAATATTTTTTCATGAAATTTGGTACAGATCCATTTCAGGGGACGCCGAATCCAGTGGCGTACGCAGATTTTTTCTAAAAAAATCGCTAATATGGATTCTGGATTTTTCAGCCTCTGAATGTGATCTAGTAGGCCTTAGTTTAAAAAAGAACTGGACGGCTCTTGGCCCTAAAATACACTTTTCCCCCCTCTACATTTCAAAAAAAATTTCGTCAAAATCGCTCCATAAATAAAAATGTTATGAGGGTGGCCCGCTTTCAAATGGGTCACTCTGTATATCAGTAAAGATGAGTCGACCAACACTTTGGTAGGTATTTATTTCAATGGCTTATTTTCAATATATGTTAAAAACAATTTTGATGCACTCTATATTGGCTCAATTGAAAGAAAAATATGCTTTCGTAAAATAATATACCTATACTGTACCCAGTTAATGTTACAGATGAGGAATACCGCTGTGTGCAGCTGGTAACCCTGAACAAAATAAATATGTAATAAAAATGTCTTGGGGGTCCACTGCTACAGATATTTTGAACTGACTTTATTATCCCATACGGTCGGTGAACTTTTCCGAAGAAACCAGATTGGCATGGTGTGCGTAAAAAGAAAACATGAATTTTAAATGAAAATAATGAGAAATAATTTTAGTCGGACCTGTTTGGCATTGTGCGTAGTAGTCCAGTCGAATTAATTTTTTTTCAAAAAAATACATTAAGGGGGTATTTTGTTCTTGATTCCTTGGAAGGGTATCCAAATACTAGGAAAATATTTGCAGTCAGTTGCTAGTGGTAAAATATTGTTTAAATATAATGAAAGAACAGGCCCGGTCTGGCCAGGTCGGGAAGTCGGCAAAACCCGACTTATTTTGGAAGATAGGCCCCCGAACGACTAACAAGGCGCCAAAAGTATAAGAAAATTTTTTGTAAATTCTTGAGATATAGCCACCGTAAATTGAAAAGAAAATAGAAGAACGTAAAAATGAAAATTGAATCTTTTGCAGAAATGGGATTTTCCCAGGTGAAAAAAATAACACAAATTTTATTATTTCGCCCTATACCCCTATAAACAGTGTATCTACAGGAAAGAAAGAGAGAAACAAATATATTTTCCAAACCGTAAGCCCTTTAAACTAATAACTCCTTTATCTATAAGCGTGGGCCTGGAGGAAAACGAGAGAACTCGAAATTTAATATAGCTTTCTTTAAGCCAAAAAAGATTCCGTGTATAGTGCCTATAAGAATACAGATTCCGAGAAGCAAACAGAAAAAATGATAATTATAATAATCATAATTTAAACAAAATCGCGGTTCGAAATCTGAAAAACATCGATAAAGAATTGTCGAAAAATGATAAATCTCTAACAACAGCATGCTTTGATTTGCAGAAGGTGTTAGTAACGCCCAAGTCAGAAGTCAGCGATTTTTATTATAAAAGTAAAATCGCAACATAGAACTTTACAATTTATGATTTAGGCAGCAATCAAGGCTATTGCTATGTAGGTATGGCATGAGCAAATATCGAAGAGAGGACCGGATAAAATTGGAAGTTGTTTATGGATCATTTCAAGTGTTAAAGAAAATGGCATACAAAAGGTTATTCTTTATTCATTCCGACAATTGCATACGGTGGTCAAAACCTTAATCCTTTTGTTTTTCCGATGTGTGCTTATGCTTTAATGACTTTGGATTTGGAAATAACACACCGTTTTCTTGAAATTGGCCACACGCAGAATGAAAATGACATGCAAAAAAACGTCGCTCTGCTATATACACTCCTGATCAGAGGATTAGTCTAATAAAAATGGCCAAAGTTACTGCCCCACAGTACAAAGTAAAAGAAATGTCTCAAGAAGATTTTGTAACTTTTAAACCAATGGTAAAGAAACAAAACTGGAAAAAAGATATTACTGGAGAGGCTGTAAAAATCAGCAAAATCAGATAAATCCACTGCGATCCAAAGTCTCCCAATAAAGTATTTTTTGTGTATAATTTTGGAGNTTTTTTGTAAATTCTTGAGATATAGCCACCGTAAATTGAAAAGAAAATAGAAGAATGTAAAAATGAAAATTGAATCTTTTGTAGAAATGGGATTTTCCCAGGTGAAAAAAATTACACAAATTTTATTATTTTGCCCTTTACCCCTATAAATAGTGTACCTACAGGAAAGAAAGAGAGAAATAAATATATTTTCCAAACCGTAAACCCTTTAAACTAATAACTCCTTTATCTATAAGTGTGGGCCTGGAGGAAAAACGAGAGAACTCGAAATTTAATATAGCTTTCTTTAAGCCAAAAAATATTCCATATGTAGTGCCTATAAGAATACAGATTCCGAGAAGAGAACAGAAAAAATGATAATTATAATAATCATAATTTAAACAAAATCGCGGTTCGAAATCTGAAAGACTGATAAAGAATTGTCGAAAAATGATAAATCTCTAACAACAGCATGCTTTGATTTGTAGAAGGTGTTAGTAACGCCCAAGTCAGAAGTCAGCGATTTTTATTATAAAAGTAAAATCGCAACATACAACTTTGCAATTTATGATTTAGGCAGCAATCAAGGCTATTGCTATGTAGGTATGGCATGAGTAAATATCGAAGAGAGGACCGGATGAAATTGGAAGTTGTTTATGGATCTGTTTAAAAAGTGTTAAAGAAAATGGCATACAAAAGGTTATTCTTTATTCATTCCGACAATAGCATACGGTGGTAAAAACCGTAATCCTTTTGTTTTTGCGATGTGTGCTTATGCATTAATGACTTTGGATTTGGAAATAACACACCGTTTTCTTGAAATTGGCCACACGCAGAATGAAAATGACAGCATGAATGCTGTGATTGAAGTTGCAAAAAACGTCGCTCTGCTATATACACTCCTGATCAGAGGAATAGTCTAATAAAAATGGCCAAAGTGACTGCCCCACAGTACAAAGTAAAAGAAATGTCTCAAGAAGATTTTGTAACTTTTAAACCAATGGTAAAGAAACAAAACTGGAAAAAAGATAGTACTGGAGAGGCTGTAAAAATCAGCAAAATCAGAGAAATCCACTGCGATCCGAAGTCTTCCAATACAGTATTTTTTGTGTATAATTTTGGAGAAAATCATAAAGAACTAGACTTGCAGACAAAAAACACGCACAAACGCCGAAGAATATCAATTTCCAAAATTGTGTCAAGGTTTGCTGCCAATTGACGGTAAAAAAATTAGGGGTCTGTGTAAGGCTAAATTTTATACCACCTATGTATATTTTACAACTCCCTTCGGCCTGCTAGTAAGACTGACCACCAGGATGAAAGTAATATTGACCAAGAAGATGACTCTGACTCTGAATCGTAATAAATTTTCCTTTTATGTCATTATTGATTATTAACAAATATATTTTTTATCTAAAAATAGAAAATGTTTAATTTTTTCTCAATAAAAATTTTGTAGACGAAAACTGTAGTAACTCATTCAAAATCCATTTTTTTCTTATCCTAAACTATTTTATTTATATCATCAATAATTAATTAAGACCTAAACAATAATTACTTTGTTAAAGAAATTAACGAGTTAGCTCTTGTAATAAAAAAATAACGAACATTATTATTTTCTCAACTATTCAAATGCAATTATCTCAGTATAACCAAATTTGAGATATAGGCCCCGATTTAGATTTTTCCCGACGGCACTTGAAAGAGCCAGACCGGGCCTATGAAAGAATATACGAAAAACTGTTTTTTTTTTCATGTAACTATCGAACCGTTATTACTGGTGAAAAATAAAAAATACAGGCTTATAAGTATTAAAAATACCTACAAAATAAGGTACGATTGTTTAAAATTCGTCAATTTGTTTTCTTGTAAAAAATCAAAAACAGCAAATATGAGTCTTTTTTTTCAAAAGCATATTTGCTGTTTTTGGAAAAGTATATATGGTTTCTATAGTTTAGAAGGTAAGTCACATTTTATTGTGTTATTTTCCAAAATTTTAGAAAACAATACCTATGTCACGAACTGTGAAAATGTATTAATATATTTTCATAGCTTCCAAAATATTTGTCTGAATTAAAACCAAGTAACAAAAATTTATTTTGTAGAGCCATAAAGCTCTCCACCATGATTCATATTAATTAATTAACTTAAAGTCATTGTTTTGAAATTTGGCGTTAACAGTCAAAAATTGAAATTTCTTACTCCCAACTGTACAATTAATAAGTACAATGTTAAGTCTGTTACGTGTGCATTGGATTTAAACGAACTATGTAGCGAAATCTATGCAAAAAATGCAATCTTTATTACGATTTAACCCAACATTCCATAAAATATAATAATAACAACCGAACAATCACAAAGTCTACCTAGGGTAGGTACAAATTTATATTTTTCTATTTTAATAAATCTACTTAAAAATACTGTTTTATTAGAATAATTAATTCAATTCCGTTACCAGCTTTCTCCTTGTCAGTAAATGTTTTGTTTATTCCTGAAATATATGTACCTCCCATGTTGACAAAAAAAAATACCAAATAGTGTTTTAAATATAAAATAGTATTTTGTATTTTGCAATTAAAATACTATTGTTATGACCCTTAAAGTATTTTGTATTTTAAAATAGTATTTAAAATCTTCTAACAGTAATTTAAATACTCTTGAGTATTTAAATTACTCAATGTATTTAAAATACCCAAAATATCTATCACAAACAAATACTTTTTGTCTTTTATGATTGACGACTGGTGCTAAAAAAAATTACGCACCTGTACGCCTAGATTTAGCGCATTCTATTCTGCAATGTGCTTTGTGTTATTGCTATTCTGTCTACTTTTAAGTCACTATCATCACTAGCCAAGTCAGTAGACAACCATCAACATTTAAAATTGATTTCTTTTATGATTAGTTACGGTGACCAAGTATAAATAATTGTTTGAATTGTCTCTAATAAATTTAATTAAATCCCTTCCTCAGTATAAGAAACGATCTACGCACTTGCTAATTTAACCACCCGGTACAGTATGGTAAACACTGTTCAAGCTTTGCTGAGTCTCTATTGAAAACGATGGACAAAAAATTGCATGGTAATTACTTACATAACAGGCTACAAGTATGTAATTTAGTTCATTCAGATAAGTAGAAAATTTGTAGAATTTACTAAAAAAACAGTATATTTGCCAAAATTAATAAATTTATGAAATGTCCTTTAATTATTTCCTATAATAAACAATTAAGTATGTCTTTACATTGTTACACATGAAAGATTCAGTATTCAAAACTATTTGAAAAACATGTACCTAGTTTATGAAAATCGTTCAACTACCCATATTATAATGAGCAATCAGAAAAAATACATCCGAATTTGTATAACAAAATCTGCTAAATAGTCCACAGTTCAGCCAGTACAGGCCCCCTCTGGAAAGTTGATTACCAAGTACTTTATAACTCCTGAGGAGCTTCGTTTTGACGAGTCTACCACATATTTCCTCTGCAACTTTTCTCGATTCCTCCGCTTTTCCACTCGGAAAAGTCCAAAAACATGGCAATTTCTCGGGGTCCTGAAAAGTCAATACCACATCTTTTATTTTTAGCTTAAGTAACTGGAAATTTTGTTGCAAACGCCGATTTAAAGTCCGACAGAAATTCTTCCGACATTGACGTGTCTACCGGTCGAAACATGCCAAAATAACAGGGTATTGAAAATCAATTACCACATAGGTAANTACAGGCTTATAAGTATTAAAAATACCTACAAAATAAGGTACGATTGTTTAAAATTCGTCAATTTGTTTTCTTGTAAAAAATCAAAAACAGCAAATATGAGCCTTTTTTTTTCAAAAGCATATTTGCTGTTTTTGGAAAAGTATAATATGGTTTCTATAGTTTAGAAGGTAAGTCACATTTTGTTGTGTTATTTTCCAAAATTTTAGAAAACAATACCTATGTCACGAACTGTGAAAATGTATTAATATATTTTCATAGCTTCCAAAATATTTGTCTGAATTAAAACCAAGTAACAAAAATTTATTTTGTAGAGCCATAAAGCTCTCCACCATGATTCATATTAATTAATTAACTTAAAGCCATTGTTTTGAAAATTGGCGTTAACAGTCAAAAATTGAAATTTCTTACTCCCAACTGTACAATTAATAAGTACAATGTTAAGTCTGTTATGTGTGCATTGGATTTAAACGAACTATGTAGCGAAATCTATGCAAAAAAATGCAATCTTTATTACGATTTAACCCAACATTCCATAAAATATAATAATAACAACCGAACAATCACAAAGTCTACCTAGGGTAGGTACAAATTTATATTTTTCTATTTTAATAAATGTACTTAAAAATACTGTTTTATTAGAATAATTAATTCAATTCCGTTACCAGCTTTCTCCTTGTCAGTAAATGTTTTGTTTATTCCTAAAATATATGTACCTCCCATGATGACAAAAAAAATACCAAACAGTATTTTAAATATAAAATTGTATTTTGTATTTTGCAATTAAAATACTATTGTTATGACCCTAAAAGTATTTTGTATTTTAAAATAGTATTTAAAATCTTCTAAAAGTAGTTTAAATACTCTTGAGTATTTAAATTACTCAATGCATTTAAAATACCCAAAATACCTATCAAAAACAAATACTTTTGTCTTTTATGATTGACGACTGGTGCTAAAAAAAATTACGCACCTGTACGCTTGGATTTAGCGCATTCTATTCTGCATTCTGCAATGTGCTTTGTGTTATTGTTATTCTGTCTACTTTTAAGTCACTATCATCACTAGCCAAGTCAGTAGATAATCATCAACATTTAAAATTGATTTCTTTCTTTTATGATTCGTAGACCAATTAAATGGACCTTTAAATCGCAATTTTGGTCAACTTGCCTAAATATTATATGTTAGTTTGAGGTATATAGTAACAATAAGCAAGTGACAGTAATTTTTTTTAACCCCCCGGCCAGGGGTGAAAAAAGATAAAATAAAGGGTTTTTTTTCAAGATAACTCAAAATGGATAAGAGCTAGAAAAAAAATTCTTATAAAAATTGTAGGGCATAAAATTCTACATAAAAATATTGACGTTTCCTTGTACTATTAAAATTAACAGAATTACGGTGACCAAACATAAATAAATGTTTGAATTGTCTCTAATAAATTTAACTAAATCCCTTCCTCAGTAAAAGAAACGATCAGCGTGCTTGCTAATTTAGTCACTCGGTAGAATATGGTAAACACTGTCGTTCAAGCTTTGCTGAGTATTGAAAACGATGGACAAAAAATTGCATGGTAATTAGTTACATAACATGTTACAAGTATGTAATTTAGTTCATTCATATAAGTAGAAAATTGTACAATTTACTAAAAAAACAGTTTATTTGCCAAAATTAATACATTTATGAAAGAATGTCGT
Organism: Anoplophora glabripennis; assembly: GCF_000390285.2. Taxonomy (NCBI): domain Eukaryota; kingdom Metazoa; phylum Arthropoda; class Insecta; order Coleoptera; family Cerambycidae; genus Anoplophora; species Anoplophora glabripennis. Next base: position 84,180 of record NW_019416711.1, on the reverse strand, counting down.
TTCATTATTTCCTGATTTTAAACGCTGACCACTATAATAAACAATAATGTCATTACGTTGTTACACATGAAAGATTCTGTATTCAAAACTGTATGAAAAACATGTAGTTTCTGAAAATTGTTCAACTACCCATGTAGAGCAATCAGAAATACATCCGAATTTGTATACAAAATCTGCTAAAGTCAGGACCGCATCTAAAACTTGTAAAGCAGTTGGTATGCAGCCATCAACATTCGTGTGCTTACTGTAAACCAACGTATATTTTGACAGAATGTCAATTTATTTTTAACTTTGAAAGTACGTACTTACGTCAATCTATTGCCCGCAACCATGCCGCCGAAACCCAAACTGACCCCCGAAGAAAAAAAGGCCTTAAAAGCGGCAAAAAAAGCCGAGAAAAAGCTACAACTGATAGAGAAAAAGAAACAAATCAAACGGGACTACCTAGACCGAGAAGTGAAGTATGGAGAACTCACAATTAAAAGGCACGAAAGAGAATGGAGGCAGATGCTTATTAACATAGCCTTACCGAAAATGAAGGAAGACTTGGAATTCGCGTGGCACAACTTTGAGAGGGTTATAGATTGCAAGAATTTCGCAATATCTCTCCTTATGGACGAGATAAGAGACGCGGAGCAGCAGTACGTAATGAATGACAGGAACCACATGGAACATATTAATAAATTAATAGACTTGTTCCGCATGCAGCTAGAGGAACTGCAAAAGGACAATGAACAACAGGTAATCAAAGACAGACTTCCCATTCTAAATTTCCTTGTGAAAGATAGAAGTCGTAATCTACCAGTAGCTGATTGATCTCTTGATATAATGTGCCATACCAAATGAAGCCATTTCATTAATCAATTCATAATGCTGCCATTTTGAAACCATGCTTTTTCACAAAAGAAATTTCACGGCATTTTCAAGCCCTTATAGACACAAGCCCATCGGAAATTTTGAAGGGGTCATTTGACTCAGCATGAATTTCTTATAAATCAATAATAACCACATATTATAAATTCAGAAACTATAGGCTTTTTTTCGCGAGTGAAGTCGTTTGTTGTAGTATGTGTAGTATGAGTGAATATTACGTTTTTGCGAGAATAGTCAGTCATTTAAACTACTATGTAACGTCACGAGTTTAAATCAAATGACTGAACTCTTCACCCTTCAGCTGAATATTCTGTTGATATATTCAACTACTATTGTCAGCCGGTAACTTAACCTTTTTCTTTTTGACATTTTGTTTGAATGAGGATAAAAATCGTTCAGCAAAATGATGGATTCTGATACGGCCGTGGAAGTGGTCACTTTAAATTTAAACTTTAGAGGCACAGATGTTTTAGTAAACGTAGACGTTGAAACAGCAAATATTTTACTTAATGGTAAGATTAATTTTTTATATGGGACATATTTATTTTTTCAATCGAAATAACTGAAAAAATACTATATCATTATATGCTTCTAACCATTCTTCTGGATCTGGAATAGAGAATATGTGATATGATTCTCTAAACTTATAACATAAATAAGGAACATCATCATCCTCATTCCACAAAAATATCAAAAAATATAGAGCCATGTCACAATTTCTGTTTTGAAGCCATTGACATAAATGACCAAATTCCATTCTCTTACGATAACGATTATGTCGAATATTCGCATATCTTGCAACATCAGAATCTACATACTTTTCACGCTTTTTAAATTTGCCACNTTTCGAGATACAGAGAGATAAAATAAATTTTTTTTAAATAGAATTTTTACGAAAATTTACAAACGGTGCGAAATATTTTTATGAAATTTGGTATTCCGGGGTTTTTAAGGGTGCCAAATGGGCTAGTCAAATTATTTTTTGTATATTTCATAGAAGGCGCAAGTTTTCTACATTCTTATTATATTTTAAGTTCTATTTTTTTTTGAGGTTAGGTTTTTTACCATTCGGGCTCCAATTTCTATTGTACAATTTTATTTTCTAAAAATAATGTACTCTTGTTAGAACCTCCTAATGTGGGCGATTTTCGAGAAAAAAGACTTACAATATTACATTATAAAATAAGTGACTTCGCCCACATTAGGAAGTTCTAACAAGAGTACATTGTTTTTAGAAAATAAAATTGTACAATTGAAATTGGAGCCCGAACGGTAAAAAATCTATCCTCAAAAAAAAATAGAACTTAAAATGTAATAAGAATGTAGCATAACTAGCGCCATCTATGAAATATACAAAAAATAATTTGACTACCGTATTTGGCACCCTTAAAAATCCCGGAATACCAAATTTCTTAAAAATATTTTCCCCGTTTGGAAATTTTCGTAAAACTTCTATTTAAAAAATTTTGTCTCTCTGTATCTCGAAAACAAGAGGACATGGACATATAGTTGATAAGAAAAAAATTCTCATTTTTGTCGTACTATCACCCTCTGTATTTACGGGAGGTCTTTCTGAAACATCCTGTATTGTATATTTATATGGAATTTTGCTTAATAAATGAAAATAAGTAGGTACCTTATTAGAAATTATAAATACATGTGCACATTTTTTACGTTTTCATCATTTTTTCTCGGACTGCGGATATATTTTTGTCGGACATTACAATTTTTGCTTATAAAAAACACTTTTCTATTGTGTTATTTTTGTCCGACATGTGGTAATCGATTTATCATACCCCGTGAAAATTCCGATTTCCAGCTGTCGGACTGAAAAAACGCGGCTTGAAATTTGTCGGACAACAATACTTTTTGAATGAATTAATTATTTACAATTAATTTTAGTAAAAATTACCTATGTGGTAATTGATTTTCAATACCCTGTTATTTTGGCATGTTTCGACCGGTAGACACGTCAATGTCGGAAGAATTTCTGTCGGACAAATTTAAATCGGCACTTGCAACAAAATTTCCAGTAACTTAAGCTAAAAATAAAATATGTGGTCTTGACTTTTCAAAACCCCAGGAAATTGCCATGTTTTTGGTCTGGAAAAGTGTGGTAGACTCGTCAAAACGAAGCTCCTCAGGAGTTATAAAATATGTGGTAATCAACTTTCCAGGGGGGCCCGTACTGTGGACTAAAAGTCAGGAACGCATCTAAAACTTGTAAAGCAGTTGGTATGCAGCCATCAACATTCGTGTGCTCACTGTAAACCAACGTATATTTTGACAGAATGTCAATTTATTTTTAACTTTGAAAGTACGTACTTACGTCAATCTACTGCCCGCAACCATGCCGCCGAAACCCAAACTGACCCCCGAAGAAAAAAAGGCCTTAAAAGCGGCAAAAAAAGCCGAGAAAAAGCTACAACTGATAGAGAAAAAGAAACAAATCAAACGGGACTACCTAGACCGAGAAGTGAAGTATGGAGAACTCACAATTAAAAGGCACGAAAGAGAATGGAGGCAGATGCTTATTAACATAGCCTTACCGAAAATGAAGGAAGACTTGGAATTCGCGTGGCACAATTTTGAGAGGGTTATAGATTGCAAGAATTTCGCAATATCTCTCCTTATGGACGAGATAAGAGACGCGGAGCAGCAGTACGTAATGAATGACAGGAACCACATGGAACATATTAATAAATTAATAGACTTGTTCCGCGTGCAGCTAGAGGAATTGCAAAAGGACAATGAACAACAGGTAATCAAAGACAGACTTCCCATTCTAAATTTCCTTGTGAAAGATAGAAGTCGTAATCTACCAGTAGCTGATTGATCTCTTGATGTAATGTGCTACACCAAATGAAGCTATTTCATTAATCAATTTATAACGCTGCCATTTTGAAACCATGCTTTTTCACAAAATAAATTTCACGGCATTTTCAAGCCCTTATAGACACAAGCCCATCGGAAATTTTGAAGGGGTCATTTGACTCAGCATGAATTTCTTATAAATCAATACTACCACATATTATAAATTCAGAAACTATAGGCTTTGTTTCGCGAGTGAAGTCGTATGTTGTAGTATGTGTAGTATGAGTGAATATTACGTTTTTGCGAGAATAGTCAGTCATTTAAACTACTATGTGACGTCACCAGTTTAGATCAAATGACTGAACTCTTCACCCTTCAGCTGAATATTCTGTTAGTATTATTCAACTAGTATTGTCAGCCGGTAACTTAACCTTTTTCTTTTTGACATTTTATTTGAATGAGGATAAAAATCGTTCAGCAAAATGACGGATTCTGATACAGATGTTTTAGTAAACGTAGACGTTGAAACAGCAAATATTTTACTTAAGTAATGGTCGTAAGATTAATTTTTTATATGGGACATATTTGCGATCCACTTTGCTTCAGGATTATCCTCTTTTTTTTGTGACCTAGGCCAAAGATAATATTGGTGGAATCATTTGTAATTCAGGTCTTTTTCGTATGAATTACATAAAAAACCGACCTAACCTCTTTCTAGTTNCTGTCTCTATAAATAAGGTGTTATTATTATTATTGTTATTGTGTTACTACTGAATGAATGACTGGTGACGAGAGTGGATGGTAAGGCCGAGAGGTAGTCGTGGCCCAGGGGCGCCGTATCAGGCGAGTGATACGAGAATGAATGGTGAGGCCGAGGGCATTAGCCAAGGGGCGCCGTATCCAGGGGCTGAGCCGAGAGATACGAGGATGAAAGAAGTGAGCGTATGTGTGTGTAGTTTTGATTACAGGTGTTCCAGATGCATGCACAACCTACATCGGGGATGCTTATTCGAGGGACCGCCAGATAGGACAGCGAAGGACGGGGCGGGGCGCCCCCGGTGAGTGTAAACCATAATTAGTTACGTATTAAGAACATACAGCAGTACTTGTTTGTTACATATCACGAGTGATTGCCAGGAACCCTGATCACATCTCATCTGCCCATTGTTGCCTCTTGACAGTCAGACTGTATGTTTACGTACTACACCCGTAAGGTAATCCTAATCATTAATTGTAAATAAGCTCCACTTGAAAACATACACCTAACATAATAGGAATCAATATATATTTTATTTTGTAATGAAAACTATCGTGGTTGCCTTGAATCAAACCTCAGCTGTTCACACGGAATGCGCCAGCTAAGTGTTTATTTGCTCTTGAGGTAATGTAATTTATGAGTACCAAAATGTAGGCCGGGATTCCGAAATTAAGAGAGGGGGTTCTTTGTGACAATGGTGCCTGGCCAGCGCCCGAATAAGGTTGATTATTTATATGTGTATGCTAGCTTGAATACATTTGTTACTATGCTCGTTTATGTTTATGGAAACCCCAGGGGGCGCCACGTGTTCCCGGTCTTAATGACTGTGGTTCATTCGAAGTGTGCCTTGTAAGTTATTCGGGGTCTTTTACCTGCGCTTCGATTGACACATACTGGGTGGTGTTGAGGTAGGTGGCATAATAAAATGATTCACACACCCTTTAGATTTTCCGAAAATTTTGGCCCGGGTTTTGGTGATTTATTACAGTACGGCATTTATACTGCAAGTTTCGGATCGATACATAGATAAATTTTTAAGCAACGCCGTACGTACTTGCTGATACATGGGTTAGGAATACCTACTCGATTTGTAGCGTATGGGGGGTGATTTGAACCAACATCAAATTCACTAATTTTAATTCTATTTTATAAAATAATGACATTTTTGGCCATTCTGTACATTTTTCGTGAAACATGTACTTACTATAGGAAAATTAATTTCCCTCTGATAGTGAAAAGTAGGATTTCACGGTGAAAAATTTTTGTACGGCATTAATATATAGGGTGGTCCGAATTTTATGCAGGAAACTTCGAGGACAGATAGATTTCTTTAAAATAATAGTAGTTTGCCTTCTAAACATAGGTCTGGAACGGCTCCATTTTAGAGATACAGGGTGTTGAAGTTGTTAAAAAAATATTATTTTTTGTTTATATCTCAGGAATCTATTAACCGATCTCAATAAAATTTGGTACAAATAATGTACGATAGTAGGCCTTGCATTCCCTATAATATGAGCTCTAAAGGTTTAGCCAGTGGTGTACAACTGAACAGGGGTCACCCCCTTTTATAAAAGAAACCTACGCCACTGTATTTTTTACAAGTTATTGTAATGGATTTATATTCTAATGCACTAAATACGTAAAAAAGGTGCCTTGAATTTTTTCTCTAAGGTTCACCATTTTCAAGTTATTGATACAAATACAATCCCCTTGTGGCAGACACTTCAGATCATAATATTGCAAAAATATTTATGTTTATGCTTAAAAGTAAGTGCAGTTTATAAGCACATCAACAAAATTCTTTCCACATCACTTGTGAGGTAGTGTTCCTGGTGTTTTAGTTTTCCCTGGAGGTATTATCTTTACAAATAAGAACAATTTAAATCAAAATAATAATAAAAATACATTTATCAAGCAACAACAACTAAACAAGAAACAAAATTAACGTTACGTATTTACAGCAATTGTTTAAAATGCGAACCACCCATATTGATACGTTTCTAACATTTGTTAATGGAACTAATTCAAGCTAATATCATATGGTGTTTTCTATTCGCTGCAGTAGTTGTGGTCTAGTATCTATTGGAGTAGAGTAAACTTTTCAGGTAGGTCACCCCAAACATAGAGGTCCAGGTAGTTTAGATCTGGCGATCTGGCTGGCCAAGACACTGGACCCTCTGCACCATTATGGTTGACATTGACATTTGGTCTTCTACCTATCCATCATCTCATATAATTTTCATTAAGCCATTCTTGTATTATTCTCCTAAAATGCGCAGGAGCACCATCCATTTGTATCCAGCTATTTTGTCGTATATTTAATGGAACATCCTCTAATAATTCAAATAGATGGTTTTCTAGAAAGTTTAGAAATGACATCGAATTTCATGAGGATTTTCTTGTGATCAAATATCCAGATTGTGAAAATTCACTGCCCCTCACCTTGTGAACGTAGCCTCATCGGTCCAAAGTATTTCTAGTAAGAATTCAAACAACCACTGATAAAAATTCAGGCGTCTCTCTGCATCTCCCGGAAGTAAATTTTACACAGGTTGTAAATGGTACGGATTTCTGTCATCCTTACGTAGAACTTTTCAAATTTTCGATTTACTCACCTCAAGTTGACGAGACGTTTTTGTGTACTTAGCCGAGGATCGTCGTCAAATGTTCTTAAAAATTTAATTTCTGTGCCTTTCATTGCGCCGTCGTGATTTTCCAAACATCGTTTTAATCCAAAAAGATGAAAGCGACGAGTGTAAAGAATTTTGTTGATGTGCTTACAAATTGCACTTACTTTTAAGCATAAACATAAATATTCTTGTAATATTATGGTTAGAAGTGTCTGCCACAAGGGGATTGTATTGGTATGAATAACTTGAGAACGGCGAACTTTAGGGAAAAAATTCATGTTACCTTTTTTACGTATTATGTGCATTAGAATATAAATTCGTTACAATAGCTTGTAAAAAATACAGTGGCGTAGTTTTTTTTATAAAAAGGGTGACCCTGTCCAGTTGTACACCACTGGTTGAACCTTTAGAGCTCGTATTTTAGGAAATACAAGGCCTACTATCATACATTATCTGTACTAAATTTGATTGAAATCGGTCGATGGATTTCGGAGATATAAACAAAAAATAATTTTTTTTAACAACTTCAACACCCTGTATCTCTAAAACGAGGCCGTTCCAGACCTATGTTTATAAGACAAACACCTATTATTTTAAAAAGATCTATCTGCCCTCGAAGTTTCCTGCATAAAATTCGGACCACCCTGTATATTTTGTTAATACTGACAACAATAATAATCAACAAAAACAAAATGCCGTACAAATAAAATGGTTCTAAATGGCTTGAAATGTATTTTTGCAAATAAGTATTACTTGTAAGAATTGATTTTATTTTTACTACTATTTTCCCCTTATTACAAATTATTTACTACTGTAAGGCCTTTCTATAATAAGACTCACAATATCATATAGAAATATTTTTCAGTAATGCCGTACATATTTGTCGATACAGGAGTGACAAATCCCGGATGCAAACCCCTATATTCTGACCCTTATGGTTTCTGATCATTGAAAATGGCCGGCATTGTTGCTAAAACATTATTTAAGATGTAAAATAATTTTTAAGACATATGCCGTTAAAAAACCATAGGTCGATATAAAAATTATTTATTTTAAAAATTTGAAAAGCTTATAGGTATATTAATTTTTTTTTTCACAAGTACATGTTAAATTTTTTCAAACTAAAAAATTATTATTAAAAAATCTGCAATCGAATATTTTTTTAAAAATTTGGAATTATTTTTATTGTAAAATTAAAATTACCGCTTCGAGTTTCTAGCTGGCCATCGAGACATCTTCTTTCTCCGTCTCTTTTTTCTTTTCGGCGTGTAAATTTTTATGTGGTTTTATTCATGTTTATAACCGACAATCTTAAAGTTGTTTTTGTAATAAATGCGCGTTTAAATTATTTTTACTAATTTTAAACATATATTGTATGACAATGGCTTCATCACAATTTTTGCATAAATAAATTGTTCAAACAATTGTAACAGAAGTTGCAAATATGCAAATACGAGGGTACTGTTACTTCAATACATATATTATATCACTGTTTTAAGTGTAAGTATTTATATAGGAATTCTCATGAATATTGAGTTAAAATTAATTGTTTATTATTATATTTATTTAAAAATAATTCTTTCTTGCGCGTCATTAAATTTCTAAATTTCTCAAAATATTTTCTCGATTCTCTATACACAAGTTTTTTTAACTTTAACAATGCCATCATAATCTACGGTATAAATTAAATTTCTCTTGAAATTAGGATAAAACTCATTTTGGACTTATAGGTACAATTTCGGAGAATTGTTCCAACAAATATGTACGGCATTCCAATTTTCATTCTTTATGTTATATTTCTGATGAAAATTTGAAAAGGCCATATAGTTATTAATGGCTTACAAATGTAGTAAAAATTTAATGACAAATATTATCAGCTATGTAAAATCTAGTGCTGGCAAAAACCAGAAAAAAATGAAACCGGTTAACCGGGTTCCGTAAAAACCGATTTCAGATAAAACCGGTTAGTCGAATAGTTGCTAAAACCGGATATTCTAAAACCGGTTATTCGAATAATCCGTTACTCGAATAATGAACAAAACCGGATATCTGAAAATCGGCGCTTTGTAAAACTGACGAGATATACGATGTTATTCACATATTTACATATTTTAAATTTTAAAATGTTAAAACAGTTAAAACAGTTGCACTTGTTACTGTGATTCTTCAATTTATTATTTATATAAATGGATTTGGTTGTTTTGTGTATGTGGGTGTGGGTGACTGGTTTTTTTATCAGTCTGTGTCTGTGTCCCAGGATAAAATATAAAAATAAATTGTATTTCCCTTAATAGATCAACCCTTCCAATATGTATGCACCATGTAGCCGGTGTCAATAACTACATAACACTAAGACTATACGAGTATTATGGTGTTATGCAGTTATTGGCTATAAAGAAAGAATCCGATTATTTAGATGTTTCCATAGATTATCGAATAATCGGTTATTTGAATAATCGCATATTTGAAGAATCGAATAACCGGTTTTCGGGTTTCGTAAAAATCCGAATTATCCGAAAACGGTTAACCGACTATCCAAAAAACCGATTTCAGTTGCCAGCACTAGTAAAATCCACTAGTTAAAAATGTACGGCATTTTTTTTTTTATTTTTTTATTTATGAAAAGTCAATTATTACAGTCATAATATTTTGAATACAACATTTATAGTTTATAACAAGGAATTTTCAAAATAATATAAATTTTCACAATATATTTTTTTGTTTTTTAATTCGAATTTTTAATTTGTACCATTTATTATAACCGGCCATGATTTAGTACGATAGTTTTTGGTTATGTTTTATCAAAAAAGTGGTTGCCGTGCAGGAATTAATGATCTTATCGAAAAAAAAAATAAAACTCAATTCCAAAATACAAGTAATTGTTTATAACCTTTTGCACTAACCATAATTTTCAGACGGCATAGTTGCTAAGAATTGTTTGGAGAGTTAAATAATCATGTGGAATCGATGCCGTACATTTTCTAATGACTTGAAACAATGGGGGCTAAAATAGAGGGTTGCGCTCTGCACTTCTAACCCCTTTATCAGCAGATACGTACGGCGTCACTAAAAAAGTTATCTATGTATTAATCCGAAACTTGCAGTGTAAATAACTTACTGTAGTAAATCACCAAAAACCGGGACAAAATTTTCAGAAAATCAAAAATTTTCCTTACATCCGATACTGCTATTTTTGTACGGCATTAGGTCGAGGTTCATTTTTTTTATATATCCTAATACTTTAGAAATGGCGTACAAAAATGTTTTGCCGAAAACCACCCCCCTTGGTGGACAGGTTTAACTTACCTGTACCAACAAGAATTGATGGCATATTTTCTAAGGTTATTCTTATATGTGGTAGTATTGATTTATAAGTAATTCATGCTGGGTCAAATGCCCTTGAAAATTTCCGATGAGCTTGTAGTCTATTAATAAATAAATAAAATTCCTAACGGAAAACAACGTAGGTACATGTCTCAAAAACAGAGATCGTCTGATTGGTATAAAATTTCTTTAAAACATTTTGATGAGAAATAAGAATCCGAGCAATTGGTTTTCTTTGTTTTCTATAAGGGAAAGATTATCTTTTCTCATTGGATTCCGAATAAGATTGGGCATAAAGGCTTTAACAGAAGAAAATCCACGTCAATAAATCGAATTTCATCATCAGCAACAGTTTTCTCTATTTTCTTTTGTTCTGAAATTCTTGGAGACCATAAACTTGCTTTCTCGAGGAATTACTTCCAGCACTTCTCCAAAATGTACTTAGTTACTTCTAACCCTTGCAACCAAAGGAGAAATTTCAGGAATTATCCAATTAATGTCTTTTTGTTGATAGGAAATGTATACAAAATGTTATTCTTGTAACTTTTTCCATATTTAAGGCTAAAAAATGAACCCTAAATTTTTCTCTTCTCGTTTAAAAGGAAAGATTTTGTTCTACCTAATTTTCGACTAGGAATCACCCCCTTAATTTTTCACAATCACTACCCATCAGCAGTTGCTTGAAAGAATTCAGGATGCAGCTAAACAGATAAAAAATGATTCAAATTCGACGGAATCTTTAGTTCGCCAATGTGAGGTTTGCATTCAAGCCGAGGGTGGACATTTTCAACAATTTTTATAGTCTTTAGAAATGTTAATTTGGTTAACAATTAATGTTTAAATTTTAAACACAAATTATAATAATTATTGTTATAGCAACCATCATTTTTATTTATCAGTTTACTTTGATTGAAATAAGAAATTGTATTTTTTAAACATCTTCTAAACAAAAACAAATCGGACATATATGTTCATATAACAAAAAATGGTTGAATTTAACCCAGCTACTATCTGTCAAAGTTTGTCATAGTCCTTGTACACCCTGAACAATAAACATATAATTTCCTTACTTTTAGATTCCTGCGTTGTTAATTTTTAAAATAATGTTCTAGGTTGCGAATTTAATACAAAGAGCAGAGGAGCAATCACAAGAACTTAAAATAGATGCCGTTGAAGAAGACATTTATTTGAAAACAATGATATACAAACTAGAGATGGCCTGGAAAGAACAGAAACAGAACGTTCGTGCTGAATATTTTTCTAAATTAGAAGAAGAAGGTACTAAATACGCCCAAATCATCCAGAGACTAAGAGGAGTTTTGGAAAAGGATCTTCTAAATATGTGTAAACAGACTCGAGAGTTTTTGCGAAACTTTGAGGAGAGAACCAGAGCTAGGAAGAAGGAACACGATAAACTTAAGGCTCAAGATGATTCCGTGCAGAAACTACTTGTCATACAACTTGGAAAGCTCAGGAAAATGTCGGAATGCGTGAGAAGGTTAAAATCGAAGTATAAAGATTCCTGCAAGTTATTAAGCAACAGGTTAAAAGACATCAAAGATGAAAACAATTACTTTACGTTTGTCTTTAGCCACTTAAAAATGAAGTTACAGAAAGATAGAGAAAGGGATTTCAACCAGATGAGAATTTTAACAGTCAATTACAACTCAGCCATACAATACTTGGAGAAACTCCAGGAAAAAGGCGAACACATCCTGCATGCTACGGCGGTGTGTAGGAAATTGGAAACACAGGAGGAGAAAATTATGCCTTTTCCCGTGCCTGAAGACTCAATGAAAGTATATATGGACGATCAGGACGAATACCTGGAGTCTTTAGATTTGTTTTGGCAGAGGGTTGCGCAAGCGGATGCATCTCGGTACTCTATAAATGAAGAAAGGGAGTTTCTGAAGTCAGAGAACCAAATTCTGAGAATGAAACTACATAAGTATTGCCAGTGTGTTACTTGCCCATTCGTCGAATCTAAAATGATAAGTAACGGAAAATGCGTTACGGATGGCGTTTTGGAAATGAAGAAATATGAAAAACACAATTATAAACAGTTTTATAGTAATGAGTATGATGACGAAATTGATGAATAAATCTAAAATCGTTCTAACATTGTGCATAATTTATACCAAAAACTGTCTGCCAAATCGCAGTACCTCTGCATTACAAAGCCGACGCGATCTAGCTGATTATGTCTTAACTAATATTCATATAAAAACAGCTAATGATAAAGTTTTAGATATACTTATGCAGTTGATAGTCACATAAATTTATAGAAAACTTGACTTTTTAAATTAATTATCAAGTTACCAACAGTTACTTATGTTTTTTTTTCTTCTCTTGGACAGATAATAGTTACTGAAAAATATGTCTTTTTAGTCAAATAATAAGTAATACACAGGCAGAAATAAAGTAGACATTTTTGCAACAACAAATATCAAACTAAGAACACTGTAAAAATGTCATTAATTGGAGACACAGAAATTATAAATGAAGTGCTGCTATAAAAAAAAAATAAACTTCGTAAGTAAAAAATTATCTTGGTATGATGAAATGACTAAAAAAAATACGAAGTTAGTACAATGTTAATTCTGGAATTTTTTTAATTAAATTATTATTTACTAATAAATAAAATATCTTGTTTCTTAGCTTAATCATATCGCTTTTTCAAAACTTATTTACTCCCTACAACTATATTTGCTTCAAAGTTGAAAATATGTTCAAGCTTTTATACTTCATTTTTGCATTTAAGTTTCTTTGATTTTTTTTTGTTTCTTTAGTTTATCAATTAGGTTGTTTTTATTTTTTATTTCTTTATTGTGTATATCTAAGATTAAATGATTTTTCAAAATATTCATGCATTTCTTTGTTACTGCTGTGTTGCCTTTATACGCCAGTTTTTATCAAATCTATGTGTTCTCTTAAGAACTTCCTTACTAATATTCTATTTTAAGAATATATATTTATTCATTAAATATAATGTATACAAACAGAAAGTAGGTAGGTATGCTATACTACTTACAGGATATTTATAACTTGCACAACAAATATTTGTTATGTATTTAATAAACTGGGTTTTGTTGTCTGCTGTAATAAATTTAATTAACACATCTTGGAAGAAAAAAGGAACAAATAGACCCTACCTAATGTCTACAGGTTCATGATTTGTAATATTTACTGAAAAAGTTTTAAACGTATTTACTTTCTCTTACTATCTCCTTCAAAGTGTTAATAACGGTTTATAAACGAAATTATATAAGTATACATGGTTTTATGGGGAAAATTTAAGATAATATAGGTACAATGATTTGATAATATAACATATAGCAGTATACAAATAAATTATGGAAATTTTGTCACTAGATGATAGTAGCATTAGTTTTTAATACTAGTTGAAGAATAATACCTATACAGATTGAAATAAAATTATCGAAATGAACATTTTTATTTCTAAAGAGACAAGAATTTTCCTTTGATACTACCAAGAATCGAAAGAACACATATACGACTGGAATACGCCTTTTCAATGTGCATTGTCCTGCGTGTTGCGTTTTTATATTTTCAGTTTTCACTCTTGACTTCTTTCTTATCCATGGAGACTATTCTTATCTATGGACTTCTTGACACCTTGACAGACAGATTGTTTCTGTGATCTGTGATCTGTGACAGACTGGATAGTTCATCATAGAAAACTTAAATACTATATTTTCTATGCAGTTCTTTTAAAAATGGCATCGCGTGAAGAGTGGTGCGCCGAAAAACTAACAAAACTTTTAAAAGAAGACTTAAGAATATCAACGTTAAATGAAATTAGGGATCATCTTACTTCAGTTCCTCAAAATGAAGCATCTAGAACTGCAAATCTCCTGGATTTGCCTTTGGTTTTCGATTGTTTAAATGATTCAAACACGTAAGTTTTTTTTCTAACCTAAAAAGTGCTGCGTCAACTTAAACATTATATTTAATTTTTTAGGGAACAAATTGATTTAGCATGTGAGGTCCTCTCCCTTTGCATGAATAATCTAAATCTAGGTGAAAGCACAAATAAATACAGTCTTCCACTAGAAAGAGCACTAAATCATCCCTATAATGCTGTTAAGCTTATGGCATTGAAGGAAATAGATCGAAATGTCTCAAATGAAGAATCATTAATAAATATATGTAAAAGAGTCTCGTTATTAAGCAACATAATAAGATGTATTGGCGACAGTGATATAACTGTAGCAAAGGAAGCTTGCGACATAATTGTAAAGTTAGGACTCTTCTCCACGGGATTAAAGCAGCTTATATCAAACGATGTGATGACAGTTCTCCATGAAGTTATGTCGATTAGTGAGGTGGTTCGATTAAGAGTTTATGAAGTAAGATATATGTGACATTATAGCAATAAGTACCAACCTGTGATTAGTTAAATTGAAATAGTTTGTCATATTTATTTTTTATTAAGGGTTACTGTATTTTATTAGGTGGTTGTTAACATATCTAAAGACTCGGAAGAAAACTTTACTCATTTAAGTTCAACTGGATTAATAGCACAGATATTTGAGGAATTAGACAGCAATGATGTTTTACTGAGAATGAATGTTGTCGAGTTATTGACACAACTTGGTTTGAGTAGGCATGGATATAACTATTTGGAACATAACGGCATCTTAAGCAAATTGTTTGGTTTCATAGATGACAATGAGGATCCTACGCTAGTCCAAATTTGTGAACCAGGTAAGCTATATTTATATTTTCTTTTTTTATCTTTACATTTAGTGGCTCCATCGGAGAGAGAGGCATATTAGTTACAACTACTGATAATGACCCGCTTTGCAGGAATGCAAACTTGTGTTGAATATTAACACTGAATAATTATTAGGACAAGTTTAGATAGTGTTTTGTAATTGGGATAAAGCATATTACGGTTCTTATGATATTTGTTGAGATAGAATTCCAAGAAGACCCCTGCGTCACTTATTTGGAATTAACCGCATTTGACGCATCAGGTAGAAAGGCATTGGTGGGGTGGCGTTCGCTGTATTAACTGTGTTTTGCAGTTACGAAAGTGTGTTTCTTCATAATTTAACTTGGAATTCCATCTTAACAAATATTGTACGGACTGTATCTTGACAGCATGTTATGTTATGGTGATTTTTCATGAAATTTAGGTATTTTAAAATTCTTTGGTCATATGGCGAACTGGAAGCCCATTGAATTACTCTCAAAATATCCAAAATTTTTCGACAGATTATTTTCTAACATTGAAAGTGGAGACTTGATAATTGTTGGTGTATCATTAGATACGTTAGGGGTTATTGGACTTACGAATTCAGGAAAATGTGCCTTGCAATCCACAGGTACAGCTCAAACTAATTTTTTTAGAATCAATGTATATCTTAATTATTCTAGGAAACAAAATGACTTATGCCATTAAAACTATTGTTAAACTGCTAACTTCTTTTCCGACTGAAGTAAGGTTAAGGGCATTGAATTGTCTTGAAAATCTGTTAGCCGTCGAGGAGCAAAAAAATGATATAATGCAAATCACTCGAAGGTGGTATGGACTATTTGGGGATGATCCGATGGAGATAATTTTAAGATATGCCAAAAATCCATTCTCTGAAATAAAATTATCTGGGCTAGGCATTTTACGTGTCATCGCTGACCAGCAGTGGGGACAAGAGGAAATAAGAAATACACCAGGTTAGAATATGTATAAAATTATTAACGATGAAATAACCTATTTCAAATTAAATAACACAAAATTTGGTAATTTTTAGGTCTAGTAGAGTTTCTACTTGATCGTAACATAGAGACTGTAAAAGAGGGTAAGGAAGCAAAGTATGAAATAGTGAAAGTATTGTCTAATAGCACGGTTTTCGACCAGTCGACTCTAAAAACTTTCCAGGACTTTGTGAAAGAAGGACCATTCTATGTTCACGCTGTTACTGAAGTGGCCTTTGAGAATGAATAATATCCGTGATTTGGCATTTGTTTATTTATTACTTAACATTTATTATAGTTTAAGCAATAAATGGTATTTTTCATTTTCTTAAGATGCATATAATTGAACCCAATATAATCCAACTTTTCTACAAGGTTTGATCAAAAAGTAACGGGAATTCTCAAATTGCGCGTGTTGTACAGTGTCTATCAAGTTGATTTTTTTTGTGGATCAGTGATCATATCAAATATAAATAGTGACAAGGTTAGTAGATCTCCAGTTTCAGAGTAACTTCTGAAGAAGAGAGCGATGTGCCTCTCAAAACATCAAAAGTTGTAAATCAAAGACATGGCAACGAGCACGGAAATCATTCAATCATTAACGACAGCCACGAAAGCCTACAAATAAAATTTGACACACAAATAAACATAACGCCACTTTTAATTTGCGTTTTTTAATTACTCTCCATTTTAAGCAAAACCGTACTAAAAACTGTTGAAACTTGCCAAACTCGACGAGCCATGTTAATCGCACAGGAAAGTGTACAGTGATGCATTTGGACTACCAGTCTTTTCGTCTTGCGTAACATGGCACAGGCTAAAACCGCTCGATTATTAGAGCATTATCATTTTTAGCTACCACTTTTTGAACGCCACGCCATTCTTTCTGAGAAAATTTACGATACCTGTTAAACCTCGTATAAATGACATACAAATGAAGTGTTAATAAATTATTAATAGTCCACAGTACACGCTCCCCCTAGAAAGTTGATTACCACATACTTTATAACTCGTGAGGAGCTTCGTTTTAACAAGTCTACCACACTTTTCCTCTGCGACTTTCCTCCGCTTTTTCACTCGGAAAAGTCCAAAAACATGGCAATTTCCCGGGGTCTTGAAAAGTCCAGACCATATCTTTTTTTTTTAGTTTAAGTTACTGGAAATTTTGTTGCAAATGTCGATTTAAATTTGTCCGACAGAAATTCTTTCGACATTGACGTGTCTACCGGCCGAAACATGCCAAAATGACGTGGTATTGAAAATTAATTACCACATAGGTAATTTTTAGTAAAATTAATTGTAAATTGTTAATTCAGTCAAAAAGTATTGTTGTTCGACAAATTTCAAGCCGCGTTTTTTCAGTCCGACAGCTGGAAATCGAAATTTTCACGGGGTATGATAAATCGATTACCACATATTTAATTTTCTTTTTTTCCACTTTTAAATTTACTTTAAAAGAGTGTTATAAGTGTCCGATGATTTAATGTCCGCAAATTATTAAAAAATCAATAAATCAATAATCGAGATGAAATTTAATTTTTTCACTCCAAAAATTTCATATTTATAAATGGTTATTAATTATTATTATGTAAATTATTATTTGTTTCAAATAAATAATTATAATATTGCTTATTTTATGCTTAAAAATGTAAAAGTTATAAACAAATGAAGCTATTTTCTCGTATAATACTTTAAAAGTTCCCGCCTCATGTTACTTTCATGAGTAGTAGCAACTACAAGAGGTTTAGTAGTAAACCAGTATAGTACAATCATGGGCAACTTAGTCACCACCATCCGAGCGATTCTCTTTCTATTTTGCCCCACTTCAAATTCTTGGGGCGTATTGACATTACAAAGGGCTTCGTTAATAAGTTAAAGGAGGAAAGATTTACTAGAAAGAGCTAGCTAGCTCAATCGCATTCTGATTTCAATATAAATAAGGCGAGATTTACAATTACAAGAATAAAACGAAAAATATATATGTATATATTTATATGGAATTTTGCATAACACATGAAAATATCTTATTAGAAATTATAAATACGTGCACATTTTTTACGAAATTTTTTTCATCTTTTTTTGTCGGACTGACGATTTGTGGATATATTTTTGTCGGACATTACAATTTTTGCTTATAAAAAACACTTTTCTGTCGAGTGTTTTATCATACCCCGTGAAAATTCCGATTTCCAGCTGTCCGACTGAAAAAACATGGCTTGAAATTTGATGGACAACAATACTTTTTGACTGAATTAATTATTTACAATTAATTTTACTTAAAATTACCTACGTGGTAATTGATTTTCAATACCCTGTCATTTTGGCATATTTTGGCCGGTAGACACGTCAATGTCGGAAGAATTTCTCAAATTTAAATCGGCATTTGCAACAAAATTTCCAGTAACTTCAGCTAAAGAAAAGGATGTGATCTTGACTTTTCAAGACCCCGGGAAATTGCCATGTTTTTGGACTTTTTCGAGTGGAAAAGCGGAGGAATCGAGAAAAGTCGCAGAGGAAAATTGTGGTAAACTCGTCAAAACGAAGCTCCTCACGAGTTATAAATAATATATGTTAAATTAAAAATGCATATTTTTAATAAATTTTATTTATTTTCACATTTTCCTAAGAAAGAACAATTATTTTAAAATAAAAATAAAGAACATTAAAAAAAATAAGTACAAACTATTGTAATGCCTTTGGCTTATTAATATTAACGTGCAGGATAATATCCTTAATAGAAATACTGTAACAGTGGTATAAAATAAAATTTTAATTTAGTTACAAAAATCAAGAAATAAATACATTTATTTCTCAGTATTTTTGTTTAAACAGTAGAAGTTTTTAAGATTGTCTAAGAAGAACTTCGAAAAGTTAATATTGTCCATTTATAAGTTCATTCTATGGTTTCTTTACATGTTTGTGACCCTGTATAAATCAGTTTTTGAGTTTTTATTTTGTTTTTACTAGATCTCCAGTATAATATAGTGAGAAGGAAAGAAAAGGACCATATTACTAAATGTTTTATCAAGTACATATTCTTATATTTCTAATAAATGTTTAATATTTTAAGGAATTAAATTTAGGATTTATAAACAAAACTCAAAACATGTAACAAAAATTCAGCAAACAGTTGTATCAGTCTGTTTCCATGTTTTTAACTACACAACACCTCTTACAAACAATACTCGCACACCACTATTTGTATATTAATACTAAGTGGCAAGAAAATTTAACAGTATCCTATTTCTTGCTTCATTACACACTTGCACACATTCACAGCAAAGGAGAGAATAAATATATACAAAATTACAATTAATTACAACATATCTTTCAAGACGGTGATGCGGCAGATTGACTTTTCTTGATTGCCACCACTTTTGATATTATTCTAAGCATCGACACAACAGGTGCTTCGAATGCGACTGAAAGTAAGAAAGATATTGCATATGAGGCTACGACTTGCCCCATGTAGATAACTAATGTTACGATGGTGCCTAAATGGAGTGGGCTGTCCATGCTCATTACCATCACTCTTATTATTATGGGGTGGAGGAGGTACGCACAGTATGTCACTCTGCTGAATGGGTAGAGGATTGTTGCCGATAGTATTTTGTTTACGATACCTGCAAATAATTTATACAAAAATTAATATAATTTTGGTATATGAAGTGTTACAAATTTTATTAAAGCTTTGATTAAAGAAATCCAGATCAATCAAATTATTTTAGTAAAAATTAAAGATATACATTTTATTATACACATATGTGTGTGGTGGGTTGCAGTAATTTGCATTTGTAAATATTCACTGATCTAATAAATACAGAAAGGAAACTATTCCCATTGATATTAGCCATATTACCCATTGAATTTTAATTAAAATCCTTTTACGAAAGTGCTTCAAATATGTTAGAATCAGTTTCATATTTCAGTTTATTAATCTTTAATTTAATATTCCATTTCTAATATAACTACGTAACTGTTGCACTGCAGCATTATACAATATTTTTTTTAACGTACTGCTGCTGTCTACATTAAAAATAAATTTTTTACACCATATGCACTTTCCAATTAAATACAAAGCCACTACTAGTGTGACTTTAAATTATTGTAATAGATAAACAACTCTCCATTATTCTCTCGTAGAAATTGACAAAAATGTTTTGCACTGCTTTATAACTAATTAAAATCAGTATTACCTCCATAACCAGTGCAACATGCCACAACAATCCAGGACAATCCTACAGCCCAAGCAGAATGACTAAGGGCACTGTACGCAGCACCAGCTGAAGGGGTGAGACGTGTTTCGTATAAACCATAAACAAGTGAGAGTAAACATGCTACAGATGCTGTCCAGCCAACTGTAACGCTCAGCTAAAACAATAATTATTTTGAAAAAAAAACAAATGTACACATACAAAATTGTTTCTTTAAGGCCCTACCTTTGACATACGTATCCTACAGTTTTTCTTAAAAAGCAGCCACCCCGTGCACATGCCTATCAGGTAGGGCCCCAACCTAGTCCAAGGCTTGTCATAGATTTTATCAAAAAGTGCCAAGGGGTCGTCAGATCCAGGCATATGTCTGTTGCTGTAGGCTATATATCCAGTTGTCATCCAGGAACTTGCCAGGAAAACCACTAGCAATGCAGCAGCACTTTTAAAATGACTAAAAGGAATTATATATTTTTTAATGAAAACATTTATAGTACTTATTTATTTATGTAAAATTTCAAAATTGAAACTTGTACAAACGCATATGCAGGGTATTAGAAGTTTGACTGCCTTAATTTTAATAGATGATAGAATACATTAAAATTAACAAAAAAAACCTAATATGACCTGGGTCCTAAACTCAACCATTTCCGAGAAAAAAATTATCAAAATCTCCTACTTGTACAAAAGTTCGATTAATTAAGGAATATTGTCATAACTGCGCGCATAGAATACCATAAAATACAATGTTTATCACTTTTTTAAACTTCTTTATGCTTAATTCCAAAAGATAATTAGCGTTGTAATAAATTTAAAATTCGATAAAATTCATATCGAACAAGGTAGCTACTAAGCGCGCGCGCCATTATTCTATGGCTAGAAATTGGCCTCAATGATTTGGGAACGAGGAGGATTATCCCTCTTTATCCTGCCTCATCTCGTGTAGGCCTGGACAGCCTTCGTAGGTGGGCCCCATCCGTCGTCTACCCCGACCGCAAATGCGGCCGGTGTAGGCGCTTTGTGGGACCTCCTTTTGTCCTGGCTGGGCCCCGCCGGCTAGGGCCCTTTCTTCTGGCGCTCTTCTTGCTTCGCCGGCTCGTCTGTGTAAACCCCGGGGGTAGTGTCATGTTTATGTGTGGTNTTGCCACCACTTTTGATATTATTCTAAGCATCGACACAACAGGTGCTTCGAATGCGACTGAAAGTAAGAAAGATATTGCATATGAGGCTACGACTTGCCCCATGTAGATAACTAATGTTACGATGGTGCCTAAATGGAGTGGGCTGTCCATGCTCATTACCATCACTCTTATTATTATGGGGTGGAGGAGGTACGCACAGTATGTCACTCTGCTGAATGGGTAGAGGATTGTTGCCGATAGTATTTTGTTTACGATACCTGCAAATAATTTATACAAAAATTAATATAATTTTGGTATATGAAGTGTTACAAATTTTATTAAAGCTTTGATTAAAGAAATCCAGATCAATCAAATTATTTTAGTAAAAATTAAAGATATACATTTTATTATACACATATGTGTATGGTGGGTTGCAGTAATTTGCATTTGTAAATATTCACTGATCTAATAAATACAGAAAGGAAACTATTCCCATTGATATTAGCCATATTACCCATTGAATTTTAATTAAAATCCTTTTACGAAAGTGCTTCAAATATGTTAGAACCAGTTTCATATTTCAGTTTATTAATCTTTAATACTGCTGCTCTCTACATTAAAAATAAACTTTTTACACCATATGCACTTTCCAATTAAATACAGAGCCACTACTAGTGTGACTTTAAATTATTGTAATAGATAAACAACTCTCCATTATTCTCGCGTAGAAATTGACAAAAATGTTTTGCACTGCTTTATAACTAATTAAAATCAGTATTACCTCCATAACCAGTGCAACATGCCACAACAATCCAGGACAATCCTACAGCCCAAGCAGAATGACTAAGGGCACTGTATGCAGCACCAGCTGAAGGGGTGAGACGTGTTTCGTATAAACCATAAACAAGTGAGAGTAAACATGCTACAGATGCTGTCCAGCCAACTGTAACGCTCAGCTAAAACAATAATTATTTTGAAAAAAAAACAAATGTACACATACAAAATTGTTTCTTTAAGGCCCTACCTTTGACATACGTATCCTACAGTTTTTCTTAAAAAGCAGCCACCCCGTGCACATGCCTATCAGGTAGGGCCCCAACCTAGTCCAAGGCTTGTCATAGATTTTATCAAAAAGTGCCAAGGGGTCGTCAGATCCAGGCATATGTCTGTTGCTGTAGGCTATATATCCAGTTGTCATCCAGGAACTTGCCAAGAAAACAACTAGCAACGCAGCAGCACTTTTAAAATGACTAAAAGGAATATATTATACATTTTTTTGCTGAAAACATTTATAGTATCTTTTTATGTTAAATTTCAAAATTGAAACTTGCACAAGCAAACTACAAAAGCATCAAATTTAAAGTCATACCTAAAGAAATACAAAATATAATTCATAATTTTATTACCTTGCTGCCAAAATAAGCATTATTGCTCCTATAATATAGAACTGAGTGTCGTCTGACAAATACCAACTCCATAACATGCACTGGAAAGAAAAAAATGGGATTTAAAAAAAAAGAATTAGATATTTTTAGTTGGAATGGTTTTTTTAAATATATTTTTTTAACTCTGTTTTTAAATGTCGTAGATGTTAGTACTTAACTGGATTTAAACAGTTTTCTAATCAATTTTGATAGAAACGAATAATTTTTCTATAATTTTTGCCATGTTTATTGCTCATTTGTGGGCGGAGCGATCTCGATCGAGACGCAAACTTATTTGTGACGGTCTGTACTTTTATAACTGTTAGACGAAAAAATGAACGTAACACATTATTTACCTCTGCTTGTTGAAATAGTGGTTATATTGAAAATGACTTACCATTTCTGGTGCTGGGAACAAAGTATTAATATACAACACATTCCTCCACCAATAATTTGGACAATTCACGTGATCCATAGCTGGAGGTTCAAACACAGAATTGTAATAGAACCATTTCATAGAAACTTCAACAACTCCTATAGTGAAGAGGTATGGTGCAGTTAACCTAATGCAAAAAACTATTATTTTATAATATGTATTAACATATACATATTATTTGTGTTACTTTAACAATTACTTGACCCTCAAATCATCAAAATCTAGAAATAATCAAGAATGGGAACAAGGCAAACAGAAGAGAAAGATCTTAATTTGATAGATGGTAAAAGAAATAGAAAAAAATAAAACAAAATAACACGTTTTGTAGTTGATAGAATTTGATCCCTTTTGGAAAAGACCTTGAGGATAAATCAAGCATGAAATCCATAATTTTTTTCATCTAAAATAAAGAGGTACAACAAAAATATATTGCCAAATCACGAATAAGAATTAGAAATAAATAAATTTCTACCATAGATAAAAGGAGAATATAAGAAAAGTGTATCAAGTATTTCAAATAATTTTTTAAATGAACATAATATGCATCGTGCTTACCTAGCAAATCTGTAGCCGATCAGTCCTACGAAATGTAGCAGTCCCGCCATAAGTCCGCTCTTCCCATTGGTCAAAGGATCAAGTTTTCCTTTCGCATTGCTTCTGAAATAAAGGAAAGACACCAACAATCCGCTCGTGAAGAAGAAGGTGTCTACACTGAAAGTCCCATTTGATATGGTTTGGAACATAAACTCTTTCTCCACTACCTTTCTGTATTCCATATTATCTAAAATGAAGATTTTAAACCCAAAATATTATGCGATTGTCTTTACGTACCTGAATATTTAAAAGCGATGATACAGGTGTGCCCTAATATGACCCAAGCCATACTGATTGCTTTTAATCCATGTAACACCGGAATGGTGTCACTACCAACTGTTTGGTCGCAGATAGACTTTAGGTTTGCTTTTAAAGAAAACGATAGTAGGACTTCTTTTAGAATCATTCCTGAAAATTAAGATGGTCCAGAGTTTATACAGGAGTACATTTATAATAAATATGTGTTGGTGTAAGTTACAAAGAAAGGAGAGAAGATGCTAGAGATGCTGTTTTACCAAGAATTTACCACTCAGATACATTTCAAAAAGGAATATGCAGAGAATATTAAGGAAGTTATACAAAGGACATAAAAAAAATATGAGGGAATAACAGAATACGGAGAAACACTAGCGGAGAAGGGAGAAACTGGTGAATATTTTGAAAGTTAACATGCGAAAATGTTAAATTCAATTACAGCTTTGGTACCCTTGAAAATATCCTTTATGAATTGCTTCTTCATGAGGAAGTACTTTTTTAACCAAAAAATGCATCGGTATCGCAACTCTATCTTTTTTCTTACGAAACACTATATTTTCATAGTGTGTCCACAGTTAGAGTAAATAAAATGAACAACTTTTTTATACAGTGAAAAACATAGTGATAAAAAGTGTTGCTTGTATTTAAGATGAGGTTACCATGGAACAAGTTAACATCTCATGTCCAGAAAATTAAAAATCTGGAACTGTAAGAGTAAACTACATTTATATTTATCTACTTTTTCGAAATAATTTCATTAGGAACAGTTGTTCAGAATTAAAAGTTACGACATAATTCTCATTTACTGTAAAAAGGACCCACTTTATTTATTTACAAAAATTTATGTCAAAGAGCAAATGAAAATGTGGAAGAACTGAAAAGATTGCTTTTTCTATTTATAATTTTTCGACAGTTTTAAATATCAAAAAAGATATTATAGAATTTCAAGTTATTAAATTGGTTCACTTTATTTATTAAAAGACATGTTCACGAATACAACTGTTATGACTATTTTGCTCTTTTTTCACTCTTATAGAGAGCTATAGAACGAAACTTTCATCGACAGGTCATGTTTCCACTCTTCGATAAATGGCATTTGCGATATTGGAGTCTCAAAAATCCTTATTTTAGAATACCATGACAATATTTTAGAATAGTAAATGTTTGATCTTTTTATGAAATAATAGGACAATACTTCTTTGAAGATATCTACATCATGCAATGCGAACAGCAACCTGAATATACACCAAACGTTTTTCACTAATGAATTGGAAAGTTAATCACTGGCCTACCGCAATTATTTCCAGCAAAATGGTGGTCTGACACATTCTGCTGGGACCTGGTTACGGATACATTTCCTAATGTTTGGCCAATATAGTATGGACCATATCCATGGTTCCCAATGTATCCAGTTTTAACAATCATGGGCTTCTGGAACCGACTTAAACAAATTGTGTACAGAAAATCTTCGGACCATAACATCGACCAAATAAAACAATGCGTTAGAGAGAAGCTGCAGTCCATATCTTGAGAAGAGGTTAGCCGAAGTTCATTGCTTGTCATCAAATTTGTGTGGACATTGGTGGAAGTTTGTTGGAATAACATTTTATTATATTACATATTTTCTCCCATATTCACTATATCCTTTAAAATATTGCTGTACATTTTTGAACGTGTCTTTTTCTAAGTATAACTTTTTCGAAAAAGTAAAAATAAAGGCAGAGGACTCTTATGACATTTTTATATTCTCTAAATTTCTATGCACTTCTATGCAGAAAATAAAAAAGTGTTTCCTCTTGTTCACTCTGTATAGATACTGTATATTCAGAAACTGTACTATATAGTAGGTGTGATCAAAATAATGTGCCAATAATGTATTGGACGATGATTTAATTTGTTACAGATTACTGTAATCGCTTTCTAACACTTATGGCACATTTTTGGCCACATGTCTTAAATTACAGCCACAGACATATCAAATCTTATCCCTTTAATTCTGAGAAAATTTCTAAGGAAATTTATAAAAATATAGGTTATTTTGTAATCAAACATAAAGTTGCTAGCTATATATAGCTGTCTGCAAAAACAAAGTTCCAGTCGAACGTAACATTTTCATGATCTTATGCATTTTTGTGAGCAATAAATAATATTTCGCTTTTTCACTAAGATAGATGTGTATTATAATTAACATCAAGTTAGAAATCACTAAAAAATCGTTCTAATAGTAAAAAATAGTATTATCTTATTATTATTAACTCTAACTTTAATGAAAGGGGAAAATTTTATTTTCTTTGTAAACAGTCACCACGTCAATTTTATTCCTAATATTGATTATATTATACATCATTTTTTACGGAATTTACTTTTCTTTCATAATGACATTAGTAGATTAATTTCCTTGCTACAAAGCAGACGCTTAAAACTGATTTAATACTATTAATACACACACTGTTAAAAGCACCATCTCCACCAAGTTATTGCTAGTTGCGAAACAGAAATCAAGAAATACATACTTATGGGCGATTCGCGTGATCGTGAAGAATTATTATTACCAATATTAATCTGCGATTGAAGATGGTCATCACCGTTGATACAAACTTCGTTGTTGTTGTTTACCACATAAAGACTGCACTTTCCTGTAAGAATAAATTATTATTAAGAATTTTTGAAAAGTTAATATTGTGAAAAGTACCGTTTTTAGTTTTTATATCAGGCATGCTCATGTCCAATTTTGTGCTGAAGTGTGAGTTCTTATTCCTTTTTTTCTGATGTCCCAGGTATAAGTCGAAAAGTGTTGCTATGACCAAAAGAACGACAACGATGCTGGTGACGACACTAAAATGCAATTCGAATTTAGGTGTGTAATTTATAAAAAAGTAACTACATACTCAAAAAATTTTTTAAAAATATCATTGGAGGTACAAATCTTTTCTTTACTAAGTTTACTTGGAAAGAGTTTGCATTTCTGCACAAACTGCATTGCTCTAACGAAAAATTTGAGGTATGAAAGATTTTATGACAAAAGGTATTTATACATATGCATATGTTGTGAATTTTCAAATTTGAAAGCTGGAACAGACCAGCTGAAAGTCAAGATTTTAACACTAATTAAATTTTATTTTATTTCAATTATTGTACACAAGTTTTGGAACAATTATTTAATTATTTGGAATAAATGTAAACCATTTTTTTTATAAAGAAATACAAATTATTTAATTTTAAAAGTTAGCTAACCCAAAAAGTGAATTTCAGTTTACTGCATCCACGACACAATATATTCCTCTATTTATTTCCACGAAATATTTAAACAATAATTATATTCAATCTTGAAATTGGAAATATTTATTTGTACTTTCAAGTGAATCTGTGTGAATCGATATGTAACATTTTATATTAATAAATTAATAACCGATTTTTCAGTCATTAACTGGTAATTTCTATAGCGTAAAAAGGATAAGTATGTAGAATAGACTTACCAGAGAATTATGAAAGTCCTATCACCCCACATGTTATATCTATTATGTTCGGACTTAACAGCTTCTACCTTCACTGTAATCTTTTGGGAGGATTTCGAAGTCTCTTCCATCGTCCTTTTAACATCTTCGTCGGTACATTTTAAAGGCAAACATAGTCCAAAGTGTAAAATTCTCTCCTGAAACAAGCACCTACCATTTTGATTGATTTTTTCACTCTTACATGATTTCTGAGATTTCTAGTAACAAATTTGTTTTTTGATCATGAAACAGGATGTTCAAGAACTTGAAAATTATTTTTAAAGATAACTTTATCTGTTATAAATACGACATAAATGACGAGGTAGAAAAATAAAATAAAATAAATAAATACCTTATAATAAATTAATTAATTATATAAAAAAGTATTTATATTAGGAACTGTAGTTATCTAATAGTCTACGATGCAGCTTCAGTGAGAAATAATATCGACATTAACTTATCATACACTTATTTTTTTTAAATATCCGCAGAAAAAAAGCATAGAGGATTTAAGTCCAAAGAACGAAAAGATCGCGGTACTGGACCATGAAAAATACATCGACAAATACTTGTAGAATTGGTAAATTATTTTTTAAAAAGTTCAAATATGGTCCAGTCAGGCGGTTTGGTAACACAAAGTAACACAAAAGAAAACCCTAATAAAAAATTACACGGAAAAAAGATTGTCATGAGAATTCAACCAATTGTTTCTAAAATCACGACAGCAACAAATTGTATCGTAAACATTGTTTGAAAATTTGGGAAAATCTGCAATTTGTTGGTAATAATTTCACAATTGTAAAAATAATCACAATATAAATGTCGAATTTTTACACAATTCGTGACAATGTTTTTTCCATGTACGAGTAACATAATAGACCCACCCAAAATCAAACAAACTATGCCTCAACTTAAGAATTGCCATTAAAGTCACTTGTCTTCAAAGTAATTTCCTCAATAATCAGATGACTATAACGCGACTTTAAAGTTCTTAACACATTGAAAACTTCAATCGTAACTTTTACATTAAATAGATTAAAGTAACAGACACTTTAAAAAAAATATGTTACCCAAACAATGCAAAAATTGCTCTGAAGTGGCCAAACTACCATCTGTGCTAATTAGTTTCTAACTTCGCCATCTATTTACTGACATNTGTGTGTGTGTGTGTCGTTGTCTTCGTTTCTTGATCCTGGCTGTCTCTGAAACAGAAAAGGTTAGCGGGCAGGGGGGGGGTCATTGGGGTGGTCACCCGGGGTCAAAAAGTTGGTGTCTAGGTCTTTTGTGTTTGTCGGTCACGTCGGGTACGTAGTCAACGGCTTGCCTGAGGAGGTAGCTACTAAGCTATTCACCAATACACATTCAGTTGGTATCTGGAATTCGACCGTATCGGAGTGTTTTTTGCGTACCACTATTTCCTTTTTTGGGGTGTTTTCCAACGAGTGCGGGAATATTGGATTCGAAGGTGTCGTGCATGCATAGAAAATGGTGGTGGACGTTTTGATCATATGTTTGTAGTTTGTTTTATACTTGTGCGTTTAAAAATTACTGAATTTTGCTTTTTGGTAAGTACCTAAATTATTTTTGATACAAATGATTATTTGGATGACGTGAATCTTTGGGTACTTTAATTACATATTTTTCAAATTCATAGTTTGATTAAAAGTTAAGTTCCTGTTTTAAGAGATTCATAATTACTAAAATTCGAGTTAAAATTTAAGCACAACACCATCTTTGTACTACAAAATCGATACATTTTATTTTATTTAAAAACTGTAAAACAATTGTCTTGAAATTTACTAAATATTTCAAAATAATAGCTGTTTACATTTTTTCCGTTGGACAAGTCTGCCGCGTGCACACGTGGTATGCATCAGCTGTGTAGCGTTTGGTTAAGCGCTGTTGTCACGTTGTGATGAAACTCCCCAATATTAATACTCACTGTATTTTGAAAACTGTTAATCTTACGCCCCTGTAATATACAACTTTTTTGTTCATTTATGATTACTTAAAGTAAAACTTCTTACACCCTGTATTTTAAACTAGTGAATTACAAAATATCAAATTTAAAGTCATTAAACAAATCCAGAAAACAATAGATAATTTTATTACCTTGCTGCCAAAATAAGCATTATTGCTCCTATAATATAGAACTGAGTGTCGTCTGACAAATACCAACTCCATAACATGCACTGAAAAAAAGATGTATTATGAGGTTCTTAATAAAAAAAAAATAGATTTTTTGGTTTGAAAAGGTTGTTTTAAATAACTCTGTTCTCAAAAGTAATAGTTAGTAGGTACCTACTAATAGTTAGTAGTAACAGTTAGTACTGTTACTGGATTTGAAGTAAGTTTAAATCACTTTCCTAATAATTTTGTATAGAAATAAATAATTTTTCTATAATTTTTGACATATATCTATTGCTCATTTGTGGGGGAGCTATATCAGAGACAAACTTATTTGTGTCGGTCTGTACTTTTATAACTGTTAGACGAAAAAATGAACGTAACACATTATTTACCTCTGCTTGTTGAAATAGTGGTTATATTGAAAATGACTTACCATTTCTGGTGCTGGGAACAAAGTATTAATATACAACACATTCCTCCACCAATAATTTGGACAATTCACGTGATCCATAGCTGGAGGTTCAAACACAGAATTGTAATAGAACCATTTCATAGAAACTTCAACAACTCCTATAGTGAAGAGGTATGGTGCAGTTAACCTAATGCAAAAAACTATTATTTTATAATACGTATTAACATATACATATTATTTGTGTTACTTTAACAATTACTTGACCCTCAAATCATCAAAATCTAGAAATAATCAAGAATGGGAACAAAGCAAACAGAAGAGAAAGATCTTAATTTGATAGATGGTAAAAGAAATAGAAAAAAATAAAACAAAATAACACGTTTTGTAGTTGATAGAATTTGATCCCTTTTGGAAAAGACCTTGAGGATAAATCAAGCATGAAATCCATAATTTTTTTCATCTAAAATAAAGAGGTACAACAAAAATATATTGCCAAATCACGAATAAGAATTAGAAATAAATAAATTTCTACCATAGATAAAAGGAGAATATAAGAAAAGTGTATCAAGTATTTCAAATAATTTTTTAAATGAACATAATATGCATCGTGCTTACCTAGCAAATCTGTAGCCGATCAGTCCTACGAAATGTAGCAGTCCCGCCATAAGTCCGCTCTTCCCATTGGTCAAAGGATCAAGTTTTCCTTTCGCATTGCTTCTGAAATAAAGGAAAGACACCAACAATCCGCTCGTGAAGAAGAAGGTGTCTACACTGAAAGTCCCATTTGATATGGTTTGGAACATAAACTCTTTCTCCACTACCTTTCTGTATTCCATATTATCTAAAATGAAGATTTTAAACCCAAAATATTATGCGATTGTCTTTACGTACCTGAATATTTAAAAGCGATGATACAGGTGTGCCCTAATATGACCCAAGCCATACTGATTGCTTTTAATCCATGTAACACCGGAATGGTGTCACTACCAACTGTTTGGTCGCAGATAGACTTTAGGTTTGCTTTTAAAGAAAACGATAGTAGGACTTCTTTTAGAATCATTCCTGAAAATTAAGATGGTCCAGAGTTTATACAGGAGTACATTTATAATAAATATGTGTTGGTGTAAGTTACAAAGAAAGGAGAGAAGATGCTAGAGATGCTGTTTTACCAAGAATTTACCACTCAGATACATTTCAAAAAGGAATATGCAGAGAATATTAAGGAAGTTATACAAAGGACATAAAAAAAATATGAGGGAATAACAGAATACGGAGAAACACTAGCGGAGAAGGGAGAAACTGGTGAATATTTTGAAAGTTAACATGCGAAAATGTTAAATTCAATTACAGCTTTGGTACCCTTGAAAATATCCTTTATGAATTGCTTCTTCATGAGGAAGTACTTTTTTAACCAAAAAATGCATCGGTATCGCAACTCTATCTTTTTTCTTACGAAACACTATATTTTCATAGTGTGTCCACAGTTAGAGTAAATAAAATGAACAACTTTTTTATACAGTGAAAAACATAGTGATAAAAAGTGTTGCTTGTATTTAAGATGAGGTTACCATTTCATGTCCAGAAAATTAAAAATCTGGAACTATTATAAGGGTAAACTACATTTATATTTATCTACTTTTTCGAAAAAATGTCACTAGGAACAGTTGTTCAGAATTAAAAGTTACGACATAATTCTCATTTACTGTAAAAAGGACCCACTTTACAAAAATTTATGTCAAAGAGCAAATGAAAATGTGGAAGAACTGAAAAGATTGCTTTTTCTATTTATAATTTTTCGACAGTTTTAAATATCAAAAAAGATATTATAGAATTTCAAGTTATTAAATTGGTTCACTTTATTTATTAAAAGACATGTTCACGAATACAACTGTTATGACTATTTTGCTCTTTTTTCACTCTTATAGAGAGCTATAGAACGAAACTTTCATCGACAGGTCATGTTTCCACTCTTCGATAAATGGCATTTGCGATATTGGAGTCTCAAAAATCCTTATTTTAGAATACCATGACAATATTTTAGAATAGTAAATGTTTGATCTTTTCATGAAATAATAGGACAATACTTATGTATATGAAGATACCTACATGCAATGTGAACAGCTACCTGAATATGCGCCAAACGTTTTTCACTAATGAATTGGAAAGTTAATCACTGGCCTACCGCAATTATTTCCAGCAAAATGGTGGTCTGACACATTCTGCTGGGACCTGGTTTCGGATACATTTCCTAATGTTTGGCCGATATGGTACGGACCATATCCATGGTTCACTCTGTATAGATACTGTATATTCAGAAACTGTACTATATAGTAGGTGTGATCAAAATAATGTGCCAATAATGTATTGGACGATGATTTAATTTGTTACAGATTACTGTAATCGCTTTCTAACACTTATGGCACATTTTTGGCCACATGTCTTAAATTACAGCCACAGACATATCAAATCTTATCCCTTTAATTCTGAGAAAATTTCTAAGGAAATTTATAAAAATATAGGTTATTTTGTAATCAAACATAAAGTTGCTAGCTATATATAGCTGTCTGCAAAAACAAAGTTCCAGTCGAACGTAACATTTTCATGATCTTATGCATTTTTGTGAGCAATAAATAATATTTCGCTTTTTCACTAAGATAGATGTGTATTATAATTAACATCAAGTTAGAAATCACTAAAAAATCGTTCTAATAGTAAAAAATAGTATTATCTTATTATTATTAACTCTAACTTTAATGAAAGGGGAACATTTTATTTTCTGTGTAAACAGTCACCACGTCAATTTTATTCCTAATATTGATTACATTATATATCATTTTTTACGGAATTTCTTTTTCTTTCATAATTTTTTTCATTAGTAGATTAATTTCCTTGCTACAAAGCAGACGCTTAAAACTGATTTAATACTATTAATACACACACTGTTAAAAGCACCATCTCCACCAAGTTATTGCTAGTTGCGAAACAGAAATCAAGAAATACATACTTATGGGCGATTCGCGTGATCGTGAAGAATTATTATTACCAATATTAATCTGCGATTGAAGATGGTCATCACCGTTGATACAAACTTCGTTGTTGTTGTTTACCACATAAAGACTGCACTTTCCTGTAAGAATAAATTATTATTAAGAATTTTTGAAAAGTTAATATTGTGAAAAGTACCGTTTTTAGTTTTTATATCAGGCATGCTCATGTCCAATTTTGTGCTGAAGTGTGAGTTCTTATTCCTTTTTTTCTGATGTCCCAGGTATAAGTCGAAAAGTGTTGCTATGACCAAAAGAACGACAACGATGCTGGTGACGACACTAAAATGCAATTCGAATTTAGGTGTGTAATTTATAAAAAAGTAACTACATACTCAAAAAATTTTTTAAAAATATCATTGGAGGTACAAATCTTTTCTTTACTAAGTTTACTTGGAAAGAGTTTGCATTTCTGCACAAACTGCATTGCTCTAACGAAAAATTTGAGGTATGAAAGATTTTATGACAAAAGGTATTTATACATATGCATATGTTGTGAATTTTCAAATTTGAAAGCTGGAACAGACCAGCTGAAAGTCAAGATTTTAAAACTAATTAAATTTTATTTTATTTCAATTATTGTACACAAGTTTTGGAACAATTATTTAATTATTTGGAATAAATGTAAACCATTTTTTTTATAAAGAAATACAAATTATTTAATTTTAAAAGTTAGCTAACCCAAAAAGTGAATTTCAGTTTACTGCATCCACGACACAATATATTCCTCTATTTATTTCCACGAAATATTTAAACAATAATTATATTCAATCTTGAAATTGGAAATATTTATTTGTACTTTCAAGTGAATCTGTGTGAATCGATATGTAACATTTTATATTAATAAATTAATAACCGATTTTTCAGTCATTAACTGGTAATTTCTATAGCGTAAAAAGGATAAGTATGTAGAATAGACTTACCAGAGAATTATGAAAGTCCTATCACCCCACATGTTATATCTATTATGTTCGGACTTAACAGCTTCTACCTTCACTGTAATCTTTTGGGAGGATTTCGAAGTCTCTTCCATCGTCCTTTTAACATCTTCGTCGGTACATTTTAAAGGCAAACATAGTCCAAAGTGTAAAATTCTCTCCTGAAACAAGCACCTACCATTTTGATTGATTTTTTCACTCTTACATGATTTCTGAGATTTCTAGTAACAAATTTGTTTTTTGATCAGAAACAGGATGTTCAAGAACTTGAAAATTATTTTTAAAGATAACTTTATCTGTTATACGACATAAATGACGAGGTAGAAAAATAAAATAAAATAAATAAATACCTTATAATAAATTAATTAATTATATAAAAAAGTATTTATATTAGGAACTGTAGTTATCTAATAGTCTACGATGCAGCTTCAGTGAGAAATAATATCGACATTAACTTATCATACACTTATTTTTTTTAAATATCCGCAGAAAAAAAGCATAGAGGATTTAAGTCCAAAGAACGAAAAGATCGCGGTACTGGACCATGAAAAATACATCGACAAATACTTGTAGAATTGGTAAATTATTTTTTAAAAAGTTCAAATATGGTCCAGTCAGGCGGTTTGGTAACACAAAGTAACACAAAAGAAAACCCTAATAAAAAATTACACGGAAAAAAGATTGTCATGAGAATTCAACCAATTGTTTCTAAAATCACGACAGCAACAAATTGTATCGTAAACATTGTTTGAAAATTTGGGAAAATCTGCAATTTGTTGGTAATAATTTCACAATTGTAAAAATAATCACAATATAAATGTCGAATTTTTACACAATTCGTGACAACGTTTTTTCCATGTACGAGTAACATAATAGACCCACCCAAAATCAAACAAACTATGCCTCAACTTAAGAACTGCCATTAAAGTCACTTGTCCCTAAAAATCTCTATAAAGTATAAATAACACTAAAATGTGTCTTCAAAGTAATTTCCTCGATAATCAGATGATTATAACGCGACTTTAAAGTTCTTAACACATTGAAAACTTCAATCGTAACTTTTACATTAAATAGATTAAAGTAACAGACACTTTAAAAAAAATATGTTACCCAAACAATGCAAAAATTGCTCTGAAGTGGCCAAACTACCATTTGTGCTAATTAGTTTCTAACTTCGCCATCTATTTACTGACATTTGATAGTAATAGGACAAATAAATTAAACGATTTTTAATTTTTTCATGAATTTTATAGTACTATTTACTAAACGAAACGATTCCGAAATACTTATAGTCGTATTAAATGAACTATTTTTCTATTTTTTTTTTTGGAATTACCCTTACTTCCTCAAAATTTTTCAATTTTTCAACACCGTGTATTGCTCTTTATGTTATCCGAATCCTACAAACTTTATCACTTACCTCTGTGGTAAAACTAGAGTTCAAATGCAGTCTCAGCATAAAGAAAGACAACGGAAAAGGGGCTGAAGTGTAAATAGCTGGTCCAGAGTTATATCCCAATGGAGCACTAGGACTTTGTGGTTTTAGAGACACTGCAGCTGCTCGAGTGGATCTAGAATGGTTCTGAAAACGACATTTTTGATAAAAAAAAATAATCAAACATCTAAACTCAAAGGCATTGTCAGTGTAATAATTATTATTTTCATACAGCAGGCATGTATGTATGTATGTATGTCGGAGGGGTGGTGGAATTGTCTTCCACCACGGCACTTAGGTCTTATTAGGCCCCTTGTACACCCTCCTTCATTACTCGACTACTTTTCTTCGAGTACTACAGCAGGCATATTACGTATATTAGAACCAAACAAATGAAACGCTACTGTAAAAGTTATCTAATTGTTTCAAGCAAGCGAGTGAAGATTGTAAAAATTCATTAGAAGTACGAAGAGTGTGTAGATGAGAATGTGCGTAAATTACGTGGACTTTTCGGTAGAAGGAACGTCCGGAATGAAACAACTGTGAAAAATTTTAACAAACGGGTTCGGTTGCAGACAATTAAAAAACAGGCCGGCCTCGTATTGGCCGTTTAGCCGAAAATATTGCCACTGTGAGTGAAAGTGGATGGTGATTTTGTTCAGAAAATCATATTAAGCGACGAGGCTTATCTTAGTGGGTATGTGAACAAACAAAACTGTCGACTTTGGGGCAGAGACATTCCTAGGGTCGTTCATTAATGACCACTGTATCCCCAAAGATTGACGGTGGTGTGTATTTTGCGCTGGTGGATTGGTCCATTCTTTTTTGAAAACGAGGCTGGCAACGCAGTGACAGTCAATGGAATTTTAATAACGAATAAAAGTTAAAGTTGTTTTATTTTTAACCATTATTGAAAAAAATGTTTGTTACAACTATACCTACTTATAATAAATTATGAACTACTCTGAGTGGTATTTTAGTGGATAATTATGCCAATCAGCTTTTTACTATGTGACATGGTTCTTTAGTTATTGTTTCATGAATATTATAATTAATTCCATCTTTTTTATTTGTAAGGGTCAAATATCACATTTACTTTTATATTTCCAGGATACACAATCATTGCTCCACTAATACAATTTTAATTATTCAATATCGGGAAATCAATTATCAGACAAAGGCTTAATCTAAGTGGTATTAACAGTAATACGCGATGTAATACTTTAATTAGTGTTACCTACCTAAAGTATACTAATAAATATTTATAAGTATAATTTGTTGAAAATGTGCCAGTCACACCTACCGACTTATTAAAAAAAATTATAGCGTTTTGTTACATAATCAAGTGAAGTGAAACTAATTAAGTTTACAGTCTTTTTTAATCAGAGCAAAATAATAAAGAAGTGTTATCACCGATATCGGTGCTCATACACATATCGGTGTCAAGTTTAACTTGGGGCAATTGAATGAATATCCTTTAGTTATTGAATGAATGTTAATGAAAATATATATCCTGTATGTCGAAAAAAGTCTGAAGGATATACACGCTGGGACATTTTTCAGAAACATGAGGCAGCAAAATGTTAACTACGGAAGTTATGCAATAAAAACCATTAAAGAAACCATGCTTTATTATTTTAGATATATGTATAGGTTTATTGAATTATATCTAAAATAAAAATTGAAAATTATTTGTTCAAATATTATTAACCATTAACCAATACAAACGCACATACCTGATATATTGAAATTTTTAGATAATGCAATATTTCAAAGAAATATCTTGTATTCTTGTTGCTCACTTGACGACCACAGCAGATAAGATCTTACTTACTGTCTCTGCAAAATGAGCCTTTGTGCGATTAAAAATCTTAAAAAGTAAGAAGTTATCGTCAAAAAAATAAACACGTGTATAGGTGATAATTTTAAGAAAATTTAGGTCAAACAAGAATTTTGAAGCATTTAGATCTTTTTTGTATATACAGGGTGTTCGGAAATTCCGTTCGAATAATTCTAGGGGTGATTCTACATGTTAAACTATGAAGAAAAGTTCATATGAATATAGGTCCGCAAATGCGTCATAAGGTTGCTATGGCGATTCAAAGATTGCACCGGGATATAGGTTTTATTTTATATCTCTGGAACCGTTTCAGATAGCCATCTGAATTTTGGCATATGTATTGCCTTTAATAGTAGGTACCTTTCAGTGTTTTTACTAAATTATTATTTTAATCAGGGGCGTACCGACAGGGGAGGCCTCGATTTAATTTGTTCACATTTTTATTAAACGTCATATTTTTGCAGTTTTCTTTAGAAATTCTGATTCCGCGGTATAAATGACATAAAAAAGGTATTCTTGTAGAAAACCTGTCAGGCTAGCCGTTTTCGAGAAAATACTCTCCAAAGAAAATAGTGCATGCATGGTCGCCCAATAATAAAAATTTCTACATCAAAGTAGGCTTATGTCGGTGCTAAGTTGAAAATGGAAAAAGGTCAAATTACTGTAGTTACGGTAAACGAATTTGACATAAGGTTTAAAAATAAAGTTTATTCGATTATTATTGTGTTAATAACAGTGTAATTGAAAAAAATCATTGTTCTCGTCTTTCAAAAAATGCCGGAATACTCTTTTGCTGAAATGGCCGACATGCACTTCATGTATGGCAAAGCAAACGGTTGTGCTTTGGAAGCTCGGAGGTTGTACCAAGAAACTTTTCCAAATCGCCAGCTTCCTTCTGATAAACTGTTCAGCAGTTTACATCAGAGATTAAGAGAAACTGGTAATTTTACGCCAAATAAGAGAGATTGTGGACGAAACCGTACTACCCGAACGGCGCAGACAGAGGAAATTGTTCTACAACAGATTGAAGCTAATCCAGGTAGTAGCACCAGAAGAATTTCAGTACAAACGAATATTCCCAAAAGTGTTGTATGGGAAATTTTACACGAGGAACTTTTGTATCCATACCATTTGCAAAGAATTCAAGCGCTAAAACCTC